>NW_004444002.1:930191-950116 GCF_000243295.1 Trichechus manatus latirostris | reverse complement strand
ATGATGTCCTTGATGTCATCCCACAACTCATCTGATCTTTGGTCATTAGTGTTCAATGTGTCAAATCTATTCTTGAGATATTCTCTAAATTCAGGTGTGATATACTCAAGGTTATACTTTGGCTCTTGTGGATGTGTTTTAATTTTCTTCAGCTTCAACTTGAACTTGCATATGAGCAATTGATGGTTTGTTCCACAGTCATCCCTTGGCCTTGTTCTGACTGATGATATTGAGCTTCTCCATTGTCTCTTTACATAGATGTAGTCAATCTGATTTTCTGTGTATTCCATCTGACGAGGTCCATGTGTATAATTGCCGTTTATGTTGTTGAAAAAAGGTATTTGCAATGAAGAAGTGGTTGGTCTTGCAAAATTCTATCATGCGATCTCTAGCGTCATTTCTATCGCCAAGGCCATATTTTCCAACTAGTGATCCTTCTTCATTTCGAATTTTCACTTTCCAATCACCAGTAATTATCAATGCATTTTGATTGCATGTTTGGTCAATTTTAGACTGCAGAATTTGGCGAAAATCTTCAGTTTCCTCATCTTTGGCCTTAGTGGCTGGTGCATAAATTTGAATAATAGTCATATTAACTGGTCTTCCTTGCAGGTGTATGGATATTATCCTATCACTGACAACATTGTACTTCAGGACAGATCTTGAAATATTCTTTTCGATGATGAATGTGATGGTATTCCTCCTCAATTTGTCATTCCTGATGCCTTAGTTATCTAGTGCTGCTATAACAGAAATACCACAAGTGGATGGCTTTAACAAAGAAAAATTTATTCTCTCGCAGTCTAGGAGGCTAGAAGTCCAAATTCAGGATGCCAGCTCCAGGGGAAGGCTTTTCTCTCTGTTGACTCTGGAGGAAAGTCCTTGTCATCAATCTTCCCCTGGTCTTAGAGCTTCTCAGCACAGGAACCCCAGAATCCAGAGGATGCACTCTGCTCCCAGCGCTCTGCCTTCTTGGTGGTATGAGGTTCCCATGTCTCTCTGCTTGTCTGTCTCTTTCATATCTCAAAAGAGATTAACTGAAGACACAATCCTATCCTGTAGATTTAATCCTGCCTCATTAACATAACTGCCACCAATCCCACCTCATTAACATCACAGAGGTAGGATTCACAACACACAGGAAAATCACATCAGATGACAAAATGGTGGGCAATCACACAACACTGGGAATCATGGCCCAGCCAAAGCCACACACATTTTGGGGGATACAATTCAATCCATAACATTTCACCCTTTAGCCCCCCAAAATTCATGTCCTTGCCACATGTAAAACACATTCAGCCCATCATATTATCCCAAAAGTCTTAAATCAACACCAAGTCCAAAATCCAAAACTTCCTCTTCATCTGTGAAATCTAGAATACAAGTTATCTGCTTCCCAAGTACAATGGCACAACAGGCACAAGCTAGACATTTCCATTACAAATGGGAGAAATTGGAAGGAAAGAAGGTATAACAGGCACCAAGCAAGTCAGCAGAAAACATTACATTAGCCCTCAAGGCTTGAAAATAATTCTCTGTTCTCTGAGACCATTTAGGCAGTGGCCCTGCCCTCCAGACTCTAGATGTTGGACACATCCTCTGGATTCTGAATAGAGGCCCCTCGACCCTGGGCTTCAGCTCCACCTTCCAGGCCCACTGGAAGGGCAACTCTGCTCCCTCAAATTTGGGCGGCCCCATTCTCCTAGTCTGGAAACCCGGGTGGTGTAGGGGTTAAGCGCTACAGCTGCTAACCAAAAGGTTGGCAGTTCGAATCCACCAGGTGCTCCTTGGAAACTCTATGGGGCAGTTCTACTCCGTCCTGTAGGATCACTATGAGTCAGAATTGACTTGACAGCAATGGGTTGTTTTTTTATTTTGTATTCTCCTAGTCCATCTGAGCAGTGACTCCACCCCTTGAGACCCCAGAGGGCCTGTCCCTACACTTTGAGACTGAGACAGCTCTGCTTCCTGTGTTCCTTGTCTCTTCAGCTTCCGATTCCTGGTTCCTTGGCCTCTCGGCACTCAGGCCTCACCACCCACGGTCTCCCGTGCTGGGGCAAGTGTTCCAAAGCTCTTTAACTCCACCAGTAAGTGCCTGGAGGCACTGCACTCAACCAGTAAACTTCAGCTGAAAGGCACTCAGTTCTTTTGCTCTGTGGGTCAGCAAGCCTAGTTCCACCAACAAGTGTCTGGAGGCACCCCACTCTGCCAGGAAGCATCCTGCTTAAAGGCACTCAGCTCTCTCGCTCCATGGGTCGGCTCCAACACCATCTCATGCTGGTCTCCTGGTTCTGCTGCTGCCATTTCTCTGCTGCTGCTTCTTGCCATCTGTGTAGTCACCAGTGTAACAGCTCTCCTCATCTCCTTCTAAGTCCTCACCAGAATTGTCTGACATTCGTAATTTCACCAACAGTCTCTTCAAGACAATCTAGGCTTTTACTATTAGGCACTTTGAAACTCTTCCAGCCTCTACCCATTCACGGTTTCAAAACCACTTCCACATTTTAGGTATCTGTTAGAGCAGCACCCCACTCTCCTGGTACCAAATTATGTCATGGTTATCAGTGCTGCTATAACAGAAATACCACGAGTGGATGGCTTTAACAAACAGAAATTTATTCTCTCACAGTTTAGGTGGCTAGAATTCCAAATTAAGGTGCCAGCTCCAGGGGAAGGCTTTCTCTCTCTGTCGGCTGTGGAGGAAGGTTCTTATCATCAATCTTCCCCTGGTCTAGGAGCTCCTCCACATAGGAACACCAGGTCCAAAGGACGCACTCTGCTCCCTGCGCTGCTTTCATGGTGGTATGAGGTCCCCATGTCTTTCTACTCGCCTCTCTCTTTTATATCTTAGAAGAGACTGATTTAAGGCATAACCTAATCTTGTAGATTGAGTCCTACTCATTAACATACCTGCCTCCAATCGCACCTTATTAACATCAAAGAGCTAGCATTCACAACACACAGCAAAATCACATCAGATGACAAAATGGTAGACAATCACTCAACACTGGGAATCATGGCCTAGCCAAATCGACACACATTTTTGGGGGACACAATTCAATCCATAACACCCAGCATAGTAGACCATGTGATTGTCTGATTCAAAATAGCCAATACCAGTCTATTTCAGCTCACCAATGCCTAGGACACTGATCTTTATGTGTTCCATTTCATTTTTGATGACTTCCAATCTTCCAAGATTAATACTTCATACATTCCACATTCCGATTGCTAATGGATGTTTGTAACCATTTCTTCTCATTTTGAGTCGTGCCACATCAGCAAATGAAGGTCCCCAAAACTTGACTCCATCCATATCAATAGGGTTGACTCTACTTTGAGAAGGCAGCTCTTCCCCAGTCATATTTTGAGTGCCTTCCAACCTGAGGGGCTCATCTTCCAACACTATACCAGACAAAGTTCCACTGCTATTCATAAGGTTTTCACTGGCAAATTTTTCAAATGTAAACTGCCAGGTCCTTCTTCCTAGTCTGTCTTAGTCTGGAAGCTCTGTTGAAACCTGTTCATCATGGGTACCCTGCTGGTATTTGATGCTTCCAGCATCACAGCAACATGCAAGCCATCATAATACGAGAAACTGACAGATGAGTGGGGATATACACAGCACTATATATAAAAGAAAGCTTAAGTCTAGAAGTGAAGACCAAGCTTATAGATATGAAACAATTAAAGGATAACTTGTGATAGTGTATACTCAAGTTTTGAATTGAGTAGTTAAGACTTGCTATATGAGTTCAGATTACAAAATACTTTAATGAACGAGAGTTCTCAAGGAGGGTTTTATGAACTGGATCTTGAGGGCGGAGGGCAGAATGTGAAGCACCCTTTGGAATAAAAGTGACATGGGTTCAAATACCAACTCCACTATTTCCTATCTACATGACTTTGAGCACATACTTAACCTTTGTGAACCTCAGTGTCCCCATCTGTTCTAAAATAAGAATAACAATAATACCTGCCTCACTGGGTTGTTGTGAGGATCAATCAATAGAACGAAGGTTAAAGAACTTAACATAGGGCCTGTTACATTCTATAGTATGGCCACAAAGTCTCTATGCATGCCAGTTAGATGTTATTCATACACACCCCTCCACTGCAGAAATTTTACATTTTCTTCTTGCTCTTCTGGAATATCCCTTCCTATTAATGGTCGGAAATCATTTAAACAGTATCTTCAAGTTATTTTGGGGTCTTCACCTATTGTTAAACAGATTCCTTGTGCATGAGGTTGTAGAAGAAAAAATTTTCTCAACTTAAAGACCATTCAGAGTTCTATTCAGTGGGTATAGGGTCTCTGTAGAAACTCTGTAAATATTAAATGTAATCCATTGTTTTTATTATCATTGTTTTTTTGTGGTTATTCAGAGCAGAAGGGGGGTAAAAGGAGAAAAGAGGAAGAGGATGTGGAGGATGAAAAGCAGGAAGAGGAGAAAGGTGAAGACTTACATAGACAGGAATAAAAAAGGTAATAAAGGCAAAGTGTACAGCATGAACAAAGACACAGATTGAGTATGAGCTGATCAGTGTGAATGGATCACAAGGAACATGTTGGGTGTAATAAAAATTCTTTTGATGTACAAGAGAATAGCAATAGTTACTTGCTACCAAGCAACTGATGCACCTTTACAGACTCAAAAGTTTGAAATATACCATGGCTGCTCCCCTAAAATTCCAACTGTTTTCCTTCCTAGTGGCCCCTTTGAAAAAAGTAAATGATCAAAGCACATCCAAGTCCTGAAAAGCTCACCACCAGTCCTGGTCAGTGAACTGATTGTCCCAGTTACTTCTTCTTGGACTAGAGGTCACTGGATTCCCACTACCCTAAACAGTGTCTGCAATTTTCGCCCACAGCAGGCTGGGCTTTGAAGTGTATAATGGCCTGATAAGGCCCCCAACATCCTGGGTAAAAAGCAAGAGGTAGAATGTTTATAACCTGCCAGCTAACCCATAATGTCCACTATCTCCAAACATAAATTGCGACTATACACATAGACCTCATCAGATGGAATACGCAGGAATCGAATCGATTACATCTGTGGAAAGAGACAATGGAAAATCTCAGTATCATCCATCAGAACAAAGCTAGGGGTCAACTGCAGAACAGACCATCAATTGCTCATATGCAAGTTAAATTTGAAGTTGAAGAAAATTAGAATAAGTCCATGAGAGACAAAGGACGACCTTGAGTATATCCCACCTGAATTTAGAGACCATCTCAAGAATAGATGTGACCCATTTAAGACTAATGACCAAAGACCAAACGAGTTGTGGAATAACATCAAAGATATCATACATGAAGAAAGGAAGAGGTTGTTAAAAAGACAGGAAAGAAAGAAAAGACAAAAATGGATGTCAGAAAAGACTCTGAAACTTGCTCTTGAACACAGAGTAGCTAAAGCTAAAGGAAGAGATGATGAAGTAAAAGAGCTGAACAGAAGATTTCAAAGGGTGGCTCGGGAAGACAAAGTAAAGTATTATAATGAAATGTGCAAAGACCTGGAGATAGAAAACCAAAAGGGAAGAACATGCTTGGCATTTCTCAAGCTGAAAGAATTGAAGAAAAAATTCAAGCCTTGAGTTGCAACACTGAAGGATTCTATGGGGAAAATATCAAACAATGGAGGAAGAAACGAATGAAGATGGAAGGAATACAAAGAGTCACTGTACCAAAAAGAACTGGTCGATGTTCAACCATTTCAGGAAATGGCATATAATCAAGAACCAATAGTACTGAAGGAAGAGGTCCAAGTTACACTGAAGGCATTGGTGAAAAACAAGGCTCCAGGAATTGATGGGATACCAATTGAGATGTTTCAACAAACAAGTGCAGCACTGGAGGTGCTCACTCATCTATGCCAAGAAATTTGGAAGACAGCTACCTGGTCAACTGACTGGAAGAGATCCATATTTATGCCTATTCCCAAGAAAGGTGATCCAACTGAATGTGGAAATTATTGAATAATATCATTAATATCACACACAAGTAAAATTTTGCTGAAGATCATTCAAAGTGGTTGCAGCAATACATCAACAGGGAACTGCCAGAAATTCAAGTCAGATTCAGAAGAGGACATGGAACGAGGGATATCATTGTTGATGTCAGATGGATCAAGGCTAAAAGCAGAGAATACCAAAAAGATGTTTACCTGTGTTTTACTGACTATGCAAAGGCATCGACTGTGTGGATCATAACAAATTATGGATAACATTGCAAAGAATGGGAATTCCAGAACACTTAATTGTGCTCATGAGGAGCCTGTACATAGACAAAGAGGTAGTTGTTTGAACAGTATAAGGGAATACTGCATGGTTTAAAGTCAGGAAAGGTGTGCCTCAGGATTGTATCCTTTCACCATACTTATTCAATCTCTATGCAGAGTAAATAACCTGAGAAGCTGGACTGTATGAAGAAGAATGAGACATCAGGATTGGAGGAAGACTCATTAACAACCTGTGTTATGCAGATGACACAACCTTGCTTGCTGAAAGTGAAGAGGACTTGAAGCACTTACTGATGAAGATCAAAGACTATAGCCTTCAGTATGGATTGCACCTCAACATAAAGAAAACAAAAATCCTCACAACTGGACCAATAAGCAATATTATGATAAATGGAGAAAATACTGAAGTTGTCAAGGATTTCATTTTACTTGGATCCACAATCAATACCCATGGAAGGAGCAGTCAAGAAATTAAATGACATATTGCACTGGGCAAATCTGCTGCAAAAGACCTCTTTAAGATGTTAAAAAGCAAAGATGTCACTTTAAGGACTAAGGTGTGCCTGACCCACACCATACTATTTTCAATCGTCTCATATGCATGTGAAAGCTGGACAATAAATAAGGAAGACCAAAGAAGAATTGATGTCTTTGAGTTATAGTATTGGTGAAGAATATTGAATACACCACAGACTACCAAAAGAACGAACAAATCTGTCTTGGAAGAAGTACAGCCAGAATGCTCATTAGAAGCAAGGATGGCAAGACTTTGTCTCACGTAATTTGGACATGTTATGAAAAGGGACCAGTCTCTGGAGAAGCACATCATGGTTGGTCAAGTAGAGGGTCAACAAAAAAAAGGAAGACCCTCAATGAGATGGACTGACACAGTGGCTGCAACAATGGGCTCAAGCCTAACAATGATTGTGAGGATGGCACAGGACCTGGCAGCGCTTTGTTCTGTTGTCATGGGGTCACTTTGAGTAAGAACCAACTCGATGGCACCTAACAACAACACCTCTAAACCAGCCAAGCCTGGCACAAACTAGGTGTATGAATTGATCTCCCATAATTCAGCATTAGAGTTTCAGGGATTTTTTAAAAACACAATTATCTTTGTATTTTTGGCTCATTTTCCATTAAGAGTCTTCCAATTATTCCTAAATAAATTTGTTGCTGTTGTTGTTAGGTGCCATTGAGTCAGTTCCCACTCATAGCGACCCTATGTACAAGAGAACGAAACACTGCCCAGTACTGCACCAACCTCGTGATGGTTGTTATGCTTGAGCCCATTGTTGCAGCTCATCTCATTGAGGGTCTTCCTTTTTTTCACTGACCCCTTTATCTTACCAAGCATGATGTCCTTCTCCAGGATCTGGTCCCTCCTGATAACATGTCCAAAGTACATGAGACTAAGTCTCACCATCCTTGCTTCTAAGGAGCTTTCTGGCTGTACTTCTCAAGACAGATTTGTTCATTCTTCTGGCAGTCCATGGTATATTCAATATTCTTTGCCAACACCATAATTCAAAGGCATCAATTCTTCTTTAGTTTTCCTTATTCACTGTCCAGCTTTTGCATGCATATGAGGCGACTAAAAACAACATGGCTTGGGTCAGGTGCACCTTAGTCCTTAAAGTGTCATCTTTGCTTTTTAAAACTTTAAAGAGGTCTTTTGCAGCAGATTTTCCCAATTCAATGTGTCATTTTATTTCCTGACTGTTGTTTCCATGGGTGCTACACAGAATACATTACCTCAAAAAGATTTTAGCAGTCTTACTGCAGGAAGAAAGAAAGAAGACAGGGGAGGAAAGATGAGGGGGGAGGAGATAGGGAGAGAACAAATTTTATACATGAATTAATCTGAGGTTTTTGTTGTTGTTGTTGTTGTTTCCTCTTGGGGAACCAAGCAGATAATGCCAAATTAATTAAACTATTCCTTCATCTTAAAATCTTATGTAAATGCTCACTCCTAGCACCCTGGCCAGCCTGCACAGAACAGGTGGTAAACAACAGAACGTCACTTCCTAGCACAGATGATTGAAGTCTGTCTGCCTACCTTTTCTGCCCTCTCTGCTCTCAATGCTTATTGGGCCACAGAAGTCTGAGATGGATAGCTTGACTCTTCTGGTTATAACAGCATCTTCAGAGTCAAAGAGAACAGAGTTGGCACTCCGCAAATACAGCAGGCAGTGAAGTCTGTCTTCAGCACCCGTATCACCTCTCTAGCCCATTTGTGGCCCCCCAAATTCCCTCCCTGCTGCCACCTGTGCAGTTCTCCCTCATGATAAAATGGAAAGTATGGAGGCTCTGGAATCAGAACAATCTGGGTTTGAATCCTGATTCCATCTCTTACTATGAGATGTTAGTCATGTTGTGTAACCTCTCTGAAATTTCAGGTTAGTAATCTGTAAAATAGAGACAATACTACCTGCCTCATGGCCATCATTATGCCAATGAGAGAAAAGTTCTTAAAATGCCTAGCACAGGGCTTGACACAGACTATCCACACAATAAATGGTAGCTATGGTAGCTATCACTACTACTGTCCAGGATCCACCCACAGCAGTGCACTGCCTAGGCGTGCCTTCCCTGGGAAGAGATCCATATTCATTCAATCAAACTGTATTTATTAAACACCGACTCTGTGCCAAGAATTGTCCTGGGCATCAGGAATATACCAATGAACAAAACAAGGTGCTTGACAGTGAGAAATTCACACTCTAATAGGAAAGATAGACCCAAACTGAGAATTATAATCCAATGTTATGATACAGAACCCTAGTCAAAAGCTGTGGGTACGGGAACAAGATCCAATCCCAGGGAGATGGGGAAGGAGAATTAGCAAGAGCCAGTGATGGTCTCTGATGTTCAGAACAGAAAGGATTAGCAGGGAGGCTGTGACTTCTTAAACACCTTGAGTCCCTGAGGTGTTTAAGAAAATGTGATACGTGTGATAAATGTGATGCACACACACTAATAACCAGGTTTGGGGGAGCAAGACAAATTAGGACTCCCGTTGGTGATACGGATCCTGTAGTGGTCAGATTTGATGTTGAACTGGGCTAGGACAAGCAGGCTGAACCCACAGGTTAAATGTTCCCCAGTTCTAAGTGAGGCTGCATAAAAGCAGGGTCTGACAACATATAAATGAACAAATAAGGTTCAATGAGGTAAAGCCTATAATTATGTACAAAGTGGCAAAGCAGTACATGAGCACAGAATCGTTGTGTAAACCAAAAGAGACCTCTCTGCCTTCATCAAGCTCACAGTATGGTGGGAGAGACAGACATTAATTAATCACATGGAGAGTAAGTAATTACAGACAAGGAAAGGTCTTTCCACCGGACCTCCCCCATTATGATCCAAACTCACTCATTCCATATATTATGTCCCATTCCCAGAAAAACCTAAGTGGGTAGGAGAAAGAGTAATAATTTAGAGAGCTTCTCCTCTCAGCTAACATATGTACATTTTAGGAGTGGCCATGTGGAGACAATGATGGTGACACCCCAGGCAGTGTGGTACACCAGTGGAAGCTGACTGTTCAGGCCATCTTTTAGAACACCGCACAGCATGGTGAGTAGGGGGGCCGTCTGTGCCTTCCCTAATGTTTCCAAAAGGGGCGACTGGGGGAAAGCTCAGTCTTGCAGGTCAAGTGGAAAGCATGAACAAGTTTTCCTGGCCTATTGTTTTCACAAAATATAGCAGTTCTCTGGGACAGGGAGAGCAATTTTATTTTGCTGTTCATTCATTCATTTGTTCATGCTTCCATGTATTCAACAAACAATTACTGAGTACTTTCAATGTACCAAGCACTGCAAGGCACTAGGGGAAAGAAAGGACACAGTCCTTGCCCTCAGGGAGCTCGTAACCCATCAGGAAGATGGGCCAGTAAAATACAGTTACAGGACAGTGTGATAAATGCTGGAATAGAATAATCAGAGTGCTGAAGACACATAAGGGTAAGTAGGAGAAAGGAAGAGCCTAACAAATCTTCCCAGATCAGAAAACATTTGAAGGATTAATAAGAGTGGGTCACTAGACAAAGAAAGAGAATAGGCATTTCAGGCAGAGGGCACAGCACGTGCAAAGGTACAGATGTGGGAGACAACACATCATGCATGAATGGGTAGAACAACCTTACAACCTTGTGCCAAGACAGTCCCAATTTACTTTTGTTATCCAGGCATAATTATTAGCAGCATCTCCTTTCACTCCCAGATTTTCCCAGTGTGGACAATACATTATGCAGTCACCCTATATATGAGGAACTATGGGTAATTTGAGAGGCAACTTGATGGAGCAGAAGTTACACAGACTCTGCAGATAAAATGGAGTCCATAAGTTTGAACGAAGACAAGGGAAAATAGTATTGGAATGCTTTGAGATTTGATTTTCCATTTTGGAAAGGCTAACCACAAAATGTAAACTTTCCAACACATGCACCGTAGCTTCCTACCCAAGTCTGGGCCATTAGATTCTACTTATACATTCCTAGGATCAGCTCTGCCATTTATTAGCTTTATGACCCTAGAAAAGTTGTTTAAATGCTCTGAGCCTCAGCTTCTCATCTATTAACATCGGGATTCAGTGAAACATTCAACAAATATTTATATATTGATTCTAATGTACCAAGTACTGTGTTAAGATTATCCCTAGATATAGTCCTTGTCCTCACAGAATTTACAATCTACTAGGGGAGACAGGTATTAAACAAGCAGTTATAAGAATATTGAGTAAGTTTACCAATTTATTTTATGAGACTAGCACAACTCTGATACCAAAGCTGATAAAAGATAGCATGCCCACACATACACACGAAAGGTATTGACCCACCTCAGTTATAAATATTGATGCAAAAATTATAAGTAAAATATTAATAAATCAAATCTAGCAGTATATTAAAAGATTAAAATACCATGAAAAAGTAGGATTAATTCCTCAACTGTCAGATCTTTTCATATTAGCAATCTATTACCATAATATATCCTACATCAATAGAGCAACAAAAAATATCTCTGTGACCATCTTAATTGATATCAAAAGGTATTTATTAAATTCTATGTTGTATTCTTAATAAAATCTCTTAGCAAACTAGAAATAAAAGGATACTCACTTAGAATAACTGCACAATTAGAAGAGCGTAGTCAATGTCACTGAACTGTGCATGTAGAAATTTTTGAATTGGTGTATCTTTGGCTACGTGTATTTTCACCCAAAAAAAAAAAGGTTGAGAATTTAGAGGGTTGACGTGTTGTGGGGTTGTTAACCAATGTCATAAATAAACTACTGTTTCATGAGAAACTATTTGTTCTGTAAGCGTTCACCTGAAGTACAATTTAAAAAAAGAACAAAAAAAAGGATACTCACTTAATGTGATAAATAATATTTTTATTTCAAACCAATAGCAAACATTCCAATTAAAAGTGAATCTCTAGAACAGTGGTTCTCTAATACCTAACATGAAAGATTATTTTGAGAACCGGAGATAATGTATTAACAGGGCTGGTACATAGAAGATGTTTAATAATTGGTAACTGCTAGTAATATTGGGTATTATCATCATTATTATCATTAAAACTAGAGTATAGGGTGGATGAATATTGGGGTGTGGATGAATATTGGGGTGTGGCTGAAAATGTAGGGATGAAGCCAGATCATGGAGGGTCTTAGGTGCTATAGTAAAAAGATGGCATTGTATGCTAAACATGAAGGAGGAGTTAAAATCAGAGCAGTTATATGAGCATATCTATATTTAACAGATTACTCTGACTTCTGTGTGGAGATGAACTGAAGGAAGACAAGAGTAAAATCAGGGAAACCAATTAAATGGTCACTACAGAATGAACTTGAGGTAAAGAAAAAAATATTTGCCTGAAAAAGTCGTGGCACTAGAGATGAAGATAGGTAGATACATTTAGAACATATCTAGACGGCAAAATATGCATAACTGTCAGTGGATATGATGTAGGGAAAGAATAAGAAGGGGAAATATAAAGGTAGGCACCATTCAGGAATTGCAGGCCATGTTGAGAAGATTCATATTTATTCTAACAGCAATGGGAAACCATTAAAGATACTTAAGCAGGAAACTGATGTGATCATATTTGTATTTTAGAAATCTTTTTTGGCTGCTAGGTATAGTTTGGAGGGGAACAGTTGCAATAGTTAAGGAGATGACTGAGACTCTGATTACTGAATTATTGGAGGTGTGTGGTCATTCACCAAAAAAAAGAGAAAGAATGAAAAAAATTCTGGAAGGAAAGTAGGTTTGAGAGGGAGGATCATGAGTTTGGTTTTGAAGATGTTGTATTTGAGATGCCCAAAAGAAAATGTGCATGTCATGTCGGCAGCTATATATATGGGTCCATATCTCAGTCCAAAGGCCTTGCCTGGAGATAGAGACACAGGAGTCAAATCACACTGGCTGCAGCGAAGAGGGTAATTTGGAGGGTGCTGAGACTGGAGCAAAGGAAATCAGTTAGCTTTTTATTGGCAGAAAAATAAAAGTGTTATGTCCTAGATATACATAAAAATATTTTTAAATAGTTTTCAGTTTAATTAATTTGCCTTAAAAAGATGGGGAATGTACAAGAAAGCCCAACAAATGATCAACCATTGAAACAGACTGTATAGAAAATTTTAAAAGAAATATCCCATGGTGTCATTCTACATAAATAATCTGTTCCCCAGGGATCCCAGGCCAAAATACAGTAGCCTTTGTACTTTGCTCATTAGGAACAACAGGAAAAAGTGGCTTTCTGGTGCTTTTAGAAGGTTCTGAAGGTGAGAGACAGAATGTAGCATGCTGGATTACAGAGCTGGGAATATGATAATTGCAATTTTCCATCCCCTCCAGAGTAGCAGCCACAGAGCATTTATAATCAATTAGACTGAAAGAACTCAAGCTCTGGCAGAAGCTATTCTCTCCTTCTCCCAAGATTCTCATTCCTGCCTCAGAGAATTAACATCCTAGTGTTCAGTGTTCAGCCACAATAGACAGAAAGAACAAAACAAAAAACAAAACATGGTGGCACTATATAGCACTCATGTAAATAATATAGGATGAGAGGTTTCTACAGCCAATGAGAAGTTGGATGAATAAAAGGAAGACAGGTCAGATGGTCAACAGTATATTCATTGTCTATTAAAACAGACTATGAAGCTCCAATAATTAAAACATTTGATAATAAAGATGAAGTACACAGATCACCGAAAGATAATAGACAGAACAAAAACAGACCTAAACAAATATAGAAATACTGTTTGTTATAAAAGTGGCATTTCAAATTGGTGAAGTAAAGAATTATTCAATAAATGAGTTTGCATTAACTGACTAGTCATTTGAATTTTAAGCACCACTACATCCCTACACCATTCCTTGCATCAAAATAAAATCCAATTGGATTTAAATTTTTAAAAAGAAATCATAAAACTTCCAGAGTGGACCTTAGCTTCCAGAAAGACAGAGTGGACATAATTTTTTCATATTCCTCTTGCTAAGTACAACTAAAAACACTGGACATTATATATAAAACCAACACATGTAGACTCTGAAAGAAGGAACACACTAGATTGGGTAGGGACTTTGGAGCCCAAGGAATGACATGGTGGTGGGTTTCTTGGATTTTCTTTTTGCCTCATATATCCCAGACTTGGAGTTGAAGAAACCAGCAAGCCAGAAATACCAACCGATGCAGAGAAAAAGTGCCCCAATAAAAGCCTACTCTCTCTAGCCAAAAGAAAAGGTAAAAGGCAGCCTAGGCAAGACAGAAAAATTTAGACAATAATGTTCTACTACAGCCAAACTCCACCAAAAACAAAACAACAACAACTATGGCCCCGCTCCCATGCATGACAGCAAGGCTAAGTAGGGAGCCTAGACTTCTACCCTCACCAAGCTATAACAAGATGCCTCAACACCTCCCAATAAGGTGGTGTCACAGAAGGCCAAGTAGGGGATGATAACGAGCCTACCTCAATTCCACCTCAGTGTCTGGAGATCATGGAAGGAACCTGCAATTCCTCTCCCACCCAACAGTAATGAGGAGCCCTACCTTCCCTCAAGTATCAACAGAACCTGAGTGGGGAAGGATTTGTACCTCCATATGTGAGTGTCAAAATGGCACCCTCATCTCTCCTGCCACAGCAGCATCAGAAAAAGCCAGCTAAAACAAAGGTTTAAATGAAATCTAGAGTCTTATAACATAATACCCTAAATGTCTAGATTTTAATAGAAAATCATTCATTATACCAAGAACCAGGAAAATCTCAACTTGAATGAAAAAAGACAATCAACATACACCAACATCTAGATGACAGAGATTACAGAGATACTTCAAGGAGGAATCATGAACATGCTGGAAACATATCAAAAAGAAAGTCTCAGCAAAAAATTAGAAAGTCTCAGCAAATAGAGGATATAAAGAAGAACCAAATGGAAATTTTAGAACTGAAAAATACAGCAACTAAATTTTAAAAACAAAAAATCTCAGTGAATGGGCTCAACAGCAAAATGGAGTGGGCATAGAAAAAATCAGTGAAATAGAAGATAGAACAATATAAATATGCAAACCAAGAAAAAATAGATAGAAAACAAATGAACAGACCCTCAGGGACCTGAGAGACTATATCAAAATATCTAGCATTCATGTGATCAGAGTTCTAGAAGAAAAGGAGAAAGAAGGTGGGGTTCAAAATTATCCAAAGAAATAATGGCTGAAAACTCCTCAAATCTGGCAAAAGACAAATATGCAGATTCAAAAAGCTGAGCAAACTACAAACAAGTTAAACCCAAAGAAATCCATGCCAAGACACATCATAGTCAATCTTCTGAAAACTAAGGAATGAAAAAAATCTCAAGAGAAATGATACCTTACTTATGCAGGAAAATAATTTGAATGACAGTGGATTCCTCTTCAGAAATTATGGAAGCAAGAAGGAGACCATATTTTTGAAGTTCTAAAAGAAAAGAACTGTAAACCCAGAATTCTATGCCCAGTGAAAGTATCTTTCAGGAATGAAGAAGAAATCAATACATTCTCAGATGATGGAAAACTAAGAGAATATATCACCAGTATACCTATCCTAAAAGAACAGCCAAAAGAAGTTCTCTAAACAGGGAGGAAATGATAAAAGAGGGAATATTGAAACATCATGAAGGTGAAAGAAAAGAAAGAATAAAAATATGGGTGTGATGATTAAGGTTGTGTGTTAACTTGGCTGGGCCATGATTCTCAGTGGTCTGGCAGTTATGATGCAGTTTGGCAGCTACATAATGATGTAATCACCTCCATAATGAGACCTGATATTAGGTAATCATCTCCATGATGAGATCTGCTATGAGCAGCCAATCAGTTGAAAGAGAGTTTCCTTGGGGGTGTTGCCTGCATCCAATATATGTGTAATTTCTGGCAAAGCTTGCTGGCTTTTGCTCACTCTACCCTGCAGCTGCCTCCTCACCTGGCCTCTGGTTCCTGGGACTTGAGCTAGCAGCTTATCTGCCGATCTTGGGATTCGTTGGCCTCTGCAGCCTGTGAGCCAGGAGCCTGCTGTCTGACCTGCAGATCTTGGATTCACCAAGCCACTGCAGCTACATGAGTCAGGAGAAGCCACCAGCCTGACCTACGGACTTGGGACTTTCCAGTGTCTACAACCACATGAGCCATTTCCTTGATATCAATCAATCTCTCTCTATATATATACATATATATGTATATAGACACACACACATACACACTTCACTGATTTTGCTTCTCTACAGAATCCAGCCCAAGACGTTTGGTACCAGGAGTGGGGTGCTGCTCTAAGACATACCTGCAATGGGGAAGCGGTTTTAGAATTGAGTGATGGGTAGGAGCTGGAAGGGTTTTTAAGTGCCTAATAGTAAAAGCCTAGATTGTCTTGAAGAGACTGTTGGTGGAATTATGGACATCAAAGACAACCATGGTGAGGATTAAAAAGGAAGTTGGAGACAGCACAGATGGTGAGAAGCAGCAGCAGAGAAACGGCACCAGCAGAACCAGGAGACTGGCATGAGATGGCGTGGGAGCAGACCCACTAAGCAAGACAGCTGAATGCTTTTGTGCATGCAGGAGGCTTCTGGTGGAATGGGGTACCTACAGGCACTTACCAGTGGAGCTAAAGAGCTTTGGAATACTTGCCTGAGCAGTGCAGACTCAAGGACAGCACAAGAGGCCTGAGGGACTGAGAGGCCAAGGAACCAGGAAGCAGAAGCTGAAGGGACAATGAACACAGGAAGCAGAGCTGCCTCACTCTGAAAGGGTAAGACCACAACCTCTGGGGTCTCAAAGGGTGGAACCACGGCCTCTTAGATTTCAAAGAGTCAGATCTTCACCAACTCGTTTCCAGAGTGAGAGGCTGCCTTTCACAAGTGCGAACGAGATGGGGCTGGACCTGCTGCCCAAAGCTAAGGGGGTGGAGTTGCCACACCCAAGGGGCAGAAGAACAGAGCCTTCTGGGGCCAAGGGGGTAGGATCACCACTCAGACAGACTAGGAGAATGGGGCTGCCCAAATCCAAAGGAGCAGAGTTGTCATCCCAGTGGGCCTGAAAGGCTGAGCTGAAGCTCAGGTCCAAGGGGCCTCCACTCAGAATCCAGAGAGCGTGGTCAACACCCAGGGTCTAGAGGGCAGGGTTATTGCCTAAATGGTCTCAGAGAACAGAGGATTACTTTCAAGCCTTAAGAGCTAACGTAATGTGTTCTGCTGGGTTTTTTGACTTGCTTAGTGCCTGTCATCCTTTCTTTCCCTCCAATTTCTCCTATCTGTAATGGAAATGTCTACCTTTTGCCTGTTCCACCATTGTACTTTGGAAACAGATAACTTGTATTCTAGATTTCACGGATGAAGAAAAATTTTACAGAAGATGAGATTTTGGACTAGGAGTTAAGACTTTTGGGATGATGATGTGGTGCTTGTGTTTTACATGTGGCAAGGACATGAATTTATGGGGTCCAAAGGGTGGAATGCTACAGATTGAATTGTGTCCCCCAAAAATGTGTGTCAACTTGGCTAGGCCATGATTCCCAGTATTGTGCGGTTGTCCACAATTTTGTGAACTGATGTGATTATGCTATGTGTTATAAATCCTAACCTCTATGATGTTAATGAGGCAGGATTAGAGGCAGTTATGTTAATGAGGCAGGACTCAATCTACAGGATTAGGTTGTATCTTGAGTCAATCTCTTTTGAGATATAAAAGAGAGAATTGAGTGGAGAGGAGAGGGGCCTCATGCCACCAAGAAATAAGCACAGGGAATGGAGCATGTCATGGTTTGAATTATGTCCCCCAAAAAATGTGTGTATCAGTTTGGCTGGGCCATAATTCCTGGTACTGTGTGATTTTCCTGTATGTTGTAAACCTGCCTCTATGATGTTAATGAGGGAGGATGGGTGGCAGTTGTGTTAGTAAGGTAGGACCTGATCTACAGGACTGGATTGTGTCCTGAGGCAATCTCTTGAGATATAAAAGACAGAAGTGAGCAGTGAGACAGGGAGACCTCATACCATCAAGAAAGCAGTGCCGGGAGCAGAGCACGTCCTTTGGACCAGAGTCCCTGAGCTGAGAAGCTCCTAGTCCAGGGGAACACTGATGAGAAGACCGACAGAGAGAGAAAGACTTCCCCTGGAGCTGATGCCTTGAATTTGGACTTTTAGCCTACTTTGACTGTGAGGAAATAAACTTCTCTTCGTTAAAACCATCCACTTGTGGTATTTCTGTTATGGCAGCACTAGATAACGAAGACAGAGCGCATCCTTTGGACCTGGGGTCCCTGTGCTAAGAAGCTCCTAGAACAAGGGAAGATTGACAAGGAACTTCCCCCAAGACCGACAGAGAGAGAAAGTGTTCCCCTGGAGCTAGCACCCAGAATTTGGACTTACAGCCTCCTAGAATGTAAGAAAATAAAATTCTGTTTGTTAAAGCCATCCACTTGTGGTATTTCTGTTACAGCAGCACTAGATAGCTAAGACAACGGGTAAGTACAATACATTTTCTTTCTTTTCTTGAGTTTTCTAAATAACAGTTGAGGCTTGAAACCAAAATTATAACACTGTCTGATGTGGTTTTAAATGTATGTAGAGGAAATAGTTAAGACAATTACTTTATACATGGGGGAGCTGAAGGAATATAAAGGGCAATATAATTTCTACATATCACTAGAATCAGTAAAATGTCAACACCAGTTAATATTGATAAGTTATGTATATACAAATAAACCTATGGCAACCATTAAAAAAGATTTACAATGAGATGTACTCAAAAACACTATAAATAAATCAAACTAGAATACTAAAAATGTTCATGTAACCCACAGGAAGGCAGGAAAAAGAAAACATAAAAACTAAAACACAGAGAACAAATAGAAAACAAAAAAATAAAACAGAAGTCTTAAGTCCTAACATATCAATAATTACATTATCTAAGTGGTCCAAATACACCAATTAAAACACAGATATTGACAGAATAGGTTTAAAAACATGACCCAAGTATATGCCTTCTACAAAAAACTCACCTCAAATATAATGATATAGGTAGGCTGAAAGTAAAGTGATGGAAACAGCTATGTCATGCAAACATTAATCAAAAGAAAGTAGAAGTGTCTATAATAATATCAGATACAGTGAACCTCATAACAAAGAAAATTACCACAGACATAAGGGATACTTATGCGATAATAAAAGAGTCAATTCACCAAGAAGATACAGCAATTCCAAATGTGTACGTACCATAAAACAGCTGCAAACTATGTGAAGCAAAAACTGACAGAATTAAAAGGAGGAATGGACAAATCCACAATTATAGTTAGGGATGTCAGCACTCATATCCCAAAAATTTATAGAAAAAGTAGAAAATAAAGGATATAGAAAAACTGAACAATGCCAGCAACCAATAGGATCTAATTGACATATATAAAACATTCTACCCAACAACGGTAGAATACATATTATTTTTTTCAAGCAATCATAGAATATTCACCAATAAAGACCATATCCTGGTCCAAAACAAAAAAGGAGGAAATATAAAATAATTAAAGTCATGAAATCAAACTAGAAATTAGTAACAGAAAAAACTCCAAATATTTGGAAATTAAAAAACACATTTCAAAATAATACATGGTCAAAGAAGTCTCAGGGAAAACAAAAAAATACACTGAACTGAAGAAAAATAAAAATACAACATATCAAAAGTTGTAGGATGCAATCAAAGCAGTGCTGAGACAGAAATTTATAGCATTAAATATTTACAATTTGTTGTTGTTAGATGCCCTTGAGTCAGTTCTGACTCATAGTAACCCAATGTACAACAGAATGAAACGCTGCCTGGCCCCTGCTACCCTCACAATCATTGCTAGGTTTAAGCCCACTGTTGCAGCTACAGTGACAATTCATCTCATTGAGGGTCTTCCTCTGTTTCACTGACCGCCTACTTTACCAAGCATGATGTCCTTCTCCAGGGACTGGACCCTCATGATAACGTGTCCAAGTACCTGATACGAAGTCTCGCCATCCTCGTTTCTAAGGCGGATTCTGGCTGTACTTCTTCAAGGACAGGTATATTAGTTCTTCTAACAGTGCCTGGTATGTTCAGATTTTTAGCCAACACCATAATTCAAAGGAATCAATTATTCTGTCTTCCTTATTCATTGTTCAGCTTT
>NW_004444002.1:926945-929499 GCF_000243295.1 Trichechus manatus latirostris | reverse complement strand
CCCTGGACTGCTGTGCCTCATTAGTCCTCTTTTGTTTTATAGGGCTGTCCAATCCCTGGCTAAACGGTGAACCTCAGGAGTGACTTCACCACTGAGCTAAAACAGTGCCCAGGGGCGATACTCTCTGGGTTTCTCCAGTCTGTCAGGCCAGTAAATCTAGCCTTGTTTTGTAAGTTAGAATTTTGTTCTACTTCCTTCTCCAGCTCTGTCCAGGACCCTCTGTTGTGATTCTGGTCAGAGCAGTCAGTGGAGGTAGCCAGGCACCATCTATCTGTACTGGACTCAGTCTGGTGGAGTCCATGGTAGCTGTGGTCCATTAGTCCTTTGGAATAATCTTTTCATTGTATCCTGTTCTCTTCATTCTCCCTTGTTCCCGAAGGGGTGAGACCAGTGGAGTATCTCAGATGGCTGCTCACAGGCTTTTAAGACCCCAGATGCAACTCACCAAGGTAGAATGTAGAACATTGTCTTTATAAACTGTGTTACTCCAATTGTTAGATGTTCCCCGAGACCATGGTCCCCACAGTCCTCCACCCAGCAATTCAGTCCCTCAGGGAGTTTGGATGTGTCTATGGAGCTTCCATAACCTTTCCTTGCACAAGTTGTGCTGGCTTCTCCAGTATTGTGTACTATCTTAACCTTCATCAAAGTTACCACTTATCTATTATCTATTTCTATTTAGTTTCCTGTCCACCCCTACCATCCCTCATAACCAACAAAGATTGTTTCTTTTTGTGTGTACATTTTTACATGAGTTTTTACAGTAGAAGTCTCATATAATATTTATCCTTTTGTGATTGACTTATTTCACTTAGCATAATGTCCTCCAGTTTGATCCATGTAATGTGATGCTTCACAGATTCATGATTATTCTTTATCTTTGCATAATACTCCATTGTGTGTACGTACCATAGTTTGCTTATCCATTCATCTGTTACTGGGCATCTAGGCTATTTCCATCTTTTTGCTATTGTGAACAGTGCTACAGTGAATATGGGTGTGCATATGTCTATTCGAGTGACAGCTCTTATTTCTCTAGGATATACTCCTAGGAGTGGGATTACTGGATCGTATGGTATTTCTATTTCTAGCTTTCTAAGAAAGCGCCATATCATTTTCCAAAATGGTTGTATCATTTTGCATTTCTACCAGCAATGCATAAGAGTTTCGATCTCCCTGTAGCCTCTCCAACATGTGTTATTTCCAGTGTTTTTGATTCCTGCCAGTAATGCCGGGGTGAGATGGTATCTCATTGTGGTTTTAATTTGCGTTTCTCTAATGGCTAGTGATGCCTGAGCATTTTCTCATGTGTCTGTTGGCCACTTGAATGTCTTCTTTGGTGAAGTGTCTGTTCAATTCCTTTTCCCTTTTTTAAATAGGATTATTTGTCTTTTTGTTGTAGAGGTGTTGGATTTTCTTGTAGATTTTAGAGATTAGACCTTTCTCTGAATTGTAATGTCCAAAATTTTTTTCCCCCTCTGTAGGTTCTCTTTTTACTCTTTTGGTGAAATCTTTTAATGAGCATAAGTGTTTAATTTTTAGAAGATCCCAGTAATCTAGCTTATCTTCTGGGGTTTGTGTGTCATTGGTTATGGTTTGTATCCTGTTAATGCCATGTATTAGGACCTCTAGCATTGAGCCTATTTTTTCTTCTAAGAACTTTATAGTTTTTGGCTTTATATTTAAATCTTTGATCCATTTTGAATTAGTTTTTGTGTATGGTGTGAGGTATGGGTTCTGTTTCATTTTTTTGCAAATGGACATCCAGTTTTGCCAGCACTATTTGTTAAAAAGACTGTCTTTTCCCCATTTGATGGACTTTGAGCCCTTGTCGAAGATCGGGTGACCATAGGTGGATGAATTTACATCTGGGTTCTCAATTCTGTTCCATTGGTCAATGTATCTGTCATTGTACCTGTACCTGACTGTTTTGACTACCATAGCTGGATAGTGGGTTCTAAGGTCAAGTAGTGTGAACCCTCATACTTTCTTCTTCTTCAATTTATCTGTACTTATCCGGGGCTCCTTCCCTTTCCATATAAAGTTAATGATCAGTTTTTCCATCTCTTTAAAGAATGTTGTTGGTATTTGGATCTGGATTGCATTGTATTTGTAGATTGTTGTGGGTAGAATTGTCATTTTCACTATGTTGAGTATACCTATCCATGAGCATGGTATGTTTTTCCATTTATGTAGATCCCTTTGGGTTTCCTGCAGTAGTATTTTGTATTTTTTTGTGTATACATCTTTTACATCCCTGTTTAGATTTATTCCTAAGTATTTTATTTTTTTAGTGGCTATTATAAATGGTATTGTTTTCCTGATTTCCTTTTCATCATTCTCTTTATTGATGTAAAGGAAACAACCAATTTTTGTATGTTTATCTTGTATCCTGCTACTTTGCTGAATCTTTCTCTCAGTTCCAGTAGTTTTCTCATGGAGTCTTTAGGGTTTTCTATGTATAGTATCATATCATCCACAAACAGGGAGAGTTTAACTTCTTCATTACCAATTTGGATGCCCTTTCTTTTTCTTGCCTTATAGCTCTAGCTAG
>NW_004444002.1:908024-924695 GCF_000243295.1 Trichechus manatus latirostris | reverse complement strand
GAACAAGAGTTTTGCAGGATATATTATTCTTGGCTGGAAATTTTTTTCTTTCAAGGTTTTATATATGTCATCCCATTGCCTTCTTGCCTGCATGGTTTCTTCCCACTAATCTGAGATTTCTCTTATTGTTTCTCCTTTGTATGTGACTTTTTGTTTTTCTCAAGCTGCTCTCAGGATTCTTTGTTTGTCTTTGGTTTTAGCAAGTGTGATGATGATATGCCTTGGTGATTTTCTTTTGGGGTCTATCTTATATGGGGTTCGTTGAGCTTCTTGGATGGCCAGCTTTTCATCTTTCATGATATTGGAGAAGTTTTCTGTCAACAGTTCTTCAGTGATCCTCTCTGTGTTTTCTGTTTTCTCCTCTTATTCTAGAACTCCGATCACTCGTACATTTTTGCTTTCTATTGTATCCCTCAGAATTCTCAGGGTTTCTTCATTTTTCTTCGTTCTTTTTTCTGATTCTTCCTCAAACAGATTTGTATCCAAGTGTTTGTCTTCGATTTTGCTGACCCTGTCTTCCATCATTTCAAACCTGTTCCTCAGCCCTTCTACAACACTGTCCATTTCTGAAATCTTGTTGTTTATCTTTTGGATTTCTAAATGTTGTTTTTGTATGATGTCTAGTTGTGAATTTATTTTAGCATTTTGTTCCTGTATTATTTTCTTGAATTCTTCCATTTTTTGTCTGTATTTTCCATGAATTTCTCAGCCTTTTCCATGAATTTATCTATTTATTCCTCATTTTTGTCTGCTTTTGCTTCAACTATTGTATAATTCTGAATATTAGAGATTTGAATTCCCTATGAGGTAGTTCTAGTGCCTTTTCTTCTATTGGAATGTCATCTGGTGTTTTATTTTGGATGCCTACTGGAACCATCCTGTCCTGTTTCTGTATATATTTTGATATTGTCTGCTCTCTTTGGGGCATTCAGTAGATATTTTCCTCATTTACTGATTGTAGATTTGCTTGTTTTATTGTGCTTTTTTGTTTTATTTGGTTTTGTCTGAACAGGTGAGCTGTTTGTTCTTTGTTGTTTGCTAGTCTGTGGGCACGATACTTTTCACCTCCTTCTCCAATGTGCAGGGTCAGTCACTCAGGTATGGTACAGCAGGGCAAGTCCAGCTGAAGGGGCGTTGCTGGGATGGGTTGTTTGTGGCACGTACTATGACCGGCAGTGCCGACTGGGAATCAGTGCAGGGCAGGTTCCGGTAGGCTGCACCTGTACTGCTTGGGATTGTGATGTTTAGCGCACGGTGCAGGTAGGCAGGAAGGAGGGGGGAGACTGTGATGTGTGGAGCTAAGATGTGTATGGGAAAGAGGAACAGGAGCCAAAAACATACACATAAATAAACAAAAGAGCGCTAAGGGAGCTTGCTGTTGGAGTGGAGAGATGAGAGACTGAGAAATGGAGAAAAATAAAAAGGAAAAAAAGGAAAAGGGTAAAAGAAAAAAATGAATAATTAAAAATTAGAGGAAAAAAAGAAAGAAAAGCCCTGAGGGATCCCACCAATGCAGCTGCTAGGACTGGGGAAGTTGCTCCCAGGCCGTGAAGTACAGCCTGGCTAGAAGGGGTAGAGGTGTCACACAGTGCCAGGTATTCAGGAGACAGGAAGAGAAGGTTTAAGTATAGAGAGATGAGAGACTTGATATTAAGAAAGACAAAAAGGGAAAAAGAGAGAGAAGAAAACAAAACAAAGCAACAAGAGAAAAGAAATGTCCCCAGGGATTTCACTGTGCATCTGCGCAGAGTAAGTGAGTTGCTCCCAATCCATGCAGTACTGCCCAGCTAGAAGGGCTCCCAAGCCAAGAAAAGACAAAGAAAACAAACAAATCAAATCATAACAGACAAAAAAAGCCCAGGGGTCTCACCAGCTTGGCGGCATGGGCCAGGAAGCAGTTTCATAGTCAAGCCGTGTTTTGTAGCCTTTTAGGAAGAAGCAAAGATGGCACATGGGGTCAGGTATTTGAGAGAAAGGAGGGGGATGTGGTGAGAAGTAAGGAAGAAATCTAAAGATGCAGAAAAAAGCAACACCAGCAGCCAGCAAATGGCACTCAGGGAGCCAGCCAGAATGGCCGGGTGGAATCCAAGTGACACCAAGGTGAAGCCAGTGCTTCCCGGACAACAGACTGTGGCTGCAGGAAGCAGAGGAGGCCAAGTGCAGGTGAAGAAGGGTGGGGGGTGGGAAAGCATATATCACTGGTTACCAGTTGTTCTGTCTCCTGCTGGAAGCTCTGTGAAGCTGCTTTCTCATACCCCCTGTTTGCTGGTCTCTGATAGGAGTCCAAGATGGCGGATCTGTGCTGCATTAGCTGATAGGGGACCTCTGCATGTATCTCTCCTTGCTCTCTGTTCTCGGTCAGTTTGCTATTCCATTGGGTGCTTGGCTGAGTTCTTTATCTTTTCATTTGATGCTTAGGGTTTCAGGGTTGACATGTGACTGTTTGACTGAGTTTTCTGGATCTTCGCTGTGGAGGGACGGCATGGTGCTTCTGTCTATAGCACCATGTTGCCTGGAAGTCTCGTCTGATTTCTGACTGCTGCTTCCATTGCACTGATTGTGGATCCAGGTAAAATGAAATCCTTGACTTCAATCTTTTCTCTGTTTATCATAATACTCCTTACTGGTCCAGTTGCAAGGATTTTTATTTTCTTTATGTTGAGGTGTAATCCATATTGAAGGCTGTAGTCTTTGATCTTCATCAGTAAGTGCTTCAAGTCTTCTTGCTTTCAGCAAGCAAAGTAGTGTCATCTGATTCTACATTTTAGGTATCTGTTAGAGCAGCACCCCACTCTCAGTACCAAATTTTGTCTTAGTCTTCTGGTGCTGCTATAACAGAAATACCACAAGTGGATGGCTTTAATAAAGAGTAATTTATTTTCTCACATTCTAGTAGGCTACAAGTCCAAATTCAGGGCATCAGCTTCAGGAGAAGGCTTTCTCTCTTGGTCGATTCTGGAGGAAGGTCTTTGTGATGTATCAGTCTTCCCTTGGTCTGGGAGCATCTCAGTGCAGGTACCTTGGGTCCAAAGGATGTGCTCTGCCGCCAGCACTGCTTTCTTGGTGGTGTGAAGTTCCCATGTGTCTCTGATCGCTTCTCTCTTTTATATCGCAAAAGAGATTGGCTTAAGACACTATCTAATCTTGTAGACTTCCTCAGTATAACTGTCGGTAATCCATCGTATTACATCATAGTGATGGGGTTTACAACACACAGGGAAATCACATCAGATGATAAAATGGTAGACAATCATACAATACTGGGAATCATGACCTAGCCAAGTTGACAGCTATTTTGGGGGGACACAATTCAATCCATGACAATGCCCAACTGATATTTTTACAAAGATACAAAAGCAATTCAATGGAGGATGAATAGCTTTTTCAAAATGGACTATTATTTACAATACATAAAGAATTCTCAAACTCAACAGTAAAAAAAAACAAAAATAGTAATCCATTTAGAAAATGGGAAAAAGAGATAATAAAGAGAAAACCCACCCAAAAAGATATATAGATGGCAAAAAAAAAAACACATGAAAAGATGTTCAACATTATTAGCCATCAGAGAAATTCAAATTAAAACCACAATTAGATATCACTATACACCTTTTAGACTGGCTAAAATTTAAAAAAAAAATAATGTGACAACACTAAATGCTCGTGAGAATGCAGAGAAACTGGATCACCCATACATTGCTTTTAGTAACTTAAAATGTTACAGCCACTCTGGAAAATAGTTTGGTAGTTTTTAAAAATCTAACCATGCATCTACCATACACCCTAGCAATTGCACAAATGGGCATCTATCCCAGAGAAATAAAAATTTATTTCCACACAAAATTCTGTACACAAACGTTCACAGCAGCTTTATTTGTAATAGCCAAAAGCTAGAATCATTTCAGATGTCCTTCAGTGGATAAATGGTTAAACAATCTGTGGAACATCCATACCATCGTATTCAGCAATAAAAAGGGACAAAATGATAGACGCAACAACTTGGATGAACCACCAGATGATTATACTGAGTGAAAAAAGCCAATCCCCAAAAGTTATATACTGCATGATTTTATATATATATATATGTATATGTATGCATGCATATATATGTGTGTGTGTGTGTGTGTGTATATATATTCAATTGTATAACATTTGAAATGGCAAAATTATAGAATGCTGAACAGATTAGGAGCTAAAGGTAGAGTTTGGAGGGGGTAAAAGGAAAACCATTATGCACACCATGTGTAAATTTGTGATGTTTATTGGCCACTTGTATTTCTTTTTCTATAATCCATCTTTATAGCTTTGACCATTTTTTATTAGATTATTTTATTAATAATTTATATGAAAATTATTTTATCAAAATATAGGTTATAATTATACCTCTGCTTTAATTCTTAAAACAAATAATGGATCAAGTTTGATTTTTAGCATACTTTTTCAAACAAAATTTTACAACAGCAAGATATGACCACCCTTCATATCCCATATGGCCTTCACTGCACAATCAAAAAGTGGCATCTTGGGGGAAAAAATCAGAATGCTTCATCATCAATTTTCCCACAGGCCTCTCATAATTCTTTGATATTCAAATCTTTTTCTTTTGAAGTGAGCTATCATATCATTATTATCACTTTATAATTGATTAGTATTGCACTGGAACTGTAATGTCAGATGTTAATAGCATTCAAATGTCAGGGAAAGCCTGAGTGATAGACTAAGAGATGATAGGCACAAATTAATGCTAGTGCTAAGAAGTGAGGGATATTTTAGTGGAAACTAATTTTATAACTATCCAGTTCCTTTGTGAATTTTTCTACATTATGAAACACTGCATCCCTGTTTAATCTCATAACCATGGAGATAAAGATAATAAGGACTCCTATTGCTATGAGTTGGAATTTACTCGATGGCAATGGATTTATACAGCCACAGGATAGTATGCTATACAGCTGTTGAAAAGAATGGGGGAGATCTGTATATGCTGTATGAAAAGATTTCCAAGATATATTACTAGGTTGGAGCCCTGGTGGGGCAGTGGTTAAGAGCTCGGCTGCTAACCAAAAGATTGGCAGTTCGAATACACCAGCTGCTCCTTGGAAACCCCATATGGCAGTTTTACTCTGTCCTATAGGATCACTATGAGTCAGAATTGACTCGACAGCAACAGGTTTGGGTTTTTGTTCTTTTTTTAACTAGGTTAAAAAATTGAGATACAAAAGTGTGTGTGTGTATATGTATGTGTGTGTGTGTGTGTGTGTGTGTGTGTAGAGACAGAGAGAGAGCAATCACTACCTATTCCCCTGTCCCCTAGTGATGACTAGAGGTAGAATTAACAGGACTTAGTAAGAGGCTGGATGTGGAGACAAAAAGTAGATGGAGCCAACTCCCACGTTTCTGATATAAGCAGAAATGTGAATGGTGGTACCATTTATTGAGACACTAAAAATAGAAGCGATCAGGTCTTGTGGCAAGAAGACAAGTTCAGCCTGCAGGATATCCAAGTTGAGCTGCTGGGTAGGCACTTGAGAGGAGTGTGACACTCAGGAAAGAGATAGGAGCTAAAGATAAAGATTTCAAAATTATCTGCATATAAGTAGTAACTAAAGCCATCAGGACGAATGAGATTGAGAAATTGTGTGGTGGGAGGAAAGCACCTAGAACAGATCCCTGAAAAACATCTACTTTTAAGAGATGGGCAAAAGAGATGGCAACAAGGAGAAAGAGTGCCAAAAAGTAGGAGGGAAACAAGGAGAGGTGTCATCAAAGTCAAAGAATTTGAAAAGGGAGTGATTAGCAAGTTTAGATGTTTCTAGGAGGGCAAGTAAGATCAAGACAGAAAAGTGTCCACTGGACTCTGTGACAAGGAGGTTGTGAAAGTAGATTTAGAGGCATGATGATAATAGATGCCTTATTTAAGTACACTGAGGAGTGAAAGTAAAGACAATGAGTGCAGATAATTTATTCATCAAGTGTGGCTGTTAAAGGGAGGAGAATGACACAGCACAATTGTTAGAAGGAGACATAATTAAGGTTTTGTTGTTGTTGTTGTTTGTTTTGTTTTAAAAGTTGGGAGAAACTTAAGCATGCTTTAAAAGTCTGATGGGAATGAGCTAATCTAGAACGTGAGGATAAAAACAGTAGAAACAAAGAAAACCATCCTCCTGTGTCGTTGTTACGTGCCATCGAATCAGTTCTGACCCATAGGGACCCTATGTACAACACAATGAAACACTGCCCAGTCCTGCACCATCCTCACAATTGTTGCAATGCTTGAGCCCATCACTGCAGACACTGTGTCAATCCATTTCATTGAGGGTCTTCCTCTTTTTCACTGACCCTCTACTTTACTAAGCATGATGTCCTTCCTTCTCCAGGGACTGATCCTTCCTGGTAACATGTCAAAAGTATGTGAGATGTAGTCTTGCCATCCTTGCTTCTAAGGAGCATTCTGGCTGTACTTCTTCCAAGACAGATTTGTTCATTCTTCTGGCAGTCCATGGTATATTCAATATTCTTAGAAGTAGCCATTTCTCTGGGTTCTGGCCTCAGAACTTAGAACTAATGAGTTCCATTTCCAAGTACGGCCCATATAAATTTCCTAAGTATAATCATCTCCCTTCCCTCATCTGCTGGCTAGATGTCTATACCCAGGGTAATATTGGAAGCCACATTTTGAAGATAAAAGAGCTTATTTTAGTCTTGGTCTGCAAGGAGCACAGCAACTCCCATTCCTACCTACGCTGCCCATTTGATTTGACCTAAGCAAGAAATATACTGTTACGCCACTGAGCTTTCTAGGTTTGTTACAGGAGCTGGCATTATCTTAGCTAGTATAATAGAAGTCCCTGAAAAGACAGGAGGTGATGGAATACAAAGCACAAATAGAGAACTTAGCCTTAGACAAGAAAAGGGACAGTTCTACTATCACCATGGAGAAATTGGAAAAGATGGAAGCAGATGCAAGTAAAATTTGTGAGTTTAGAAACAGAAGTTGAGGAAGTTCCCATCTGATGGCTTCTGTTTGTTTTTTTTTTTCTGAAATGTAGGAGATGGCATTTTTTTACTGAGAGTGACAGAATATATGAAAAGTTTATAGGTTCAAAGAGAGTGAAAAAGGCCGAAATAACCCGTGTTCTTGTCAATCTGTGGGAAGCAGATTGACAAGAACCATTGAGGGTCTATAGTGTCCATATTCACTCATCAAACATTTACTGATCTACTGTGTGAAAAGCACCTATTTAGGAGTTAATTTTACCACAGTGAACAAGACAAACAAGATCCCTGCTCTCATGAGGCTTGCATTTTTATGAAGAGATGAGCAACAAACAAACAAGAAAATATTTACTGGATGAAAGAATTCCTTTTAAGCCAGATCTTAGTGGACATAAATCTTACTTTGACTCTAAAAGCAGCTTGGCTAATGCAAGCAAAGGACAAATCTGTCTTAAGCAGGTCCCTTCTGTAGATGTACCCATATAGGACATCTCACATACCTATCACAAGCCCCCAGTGAACAAAGAAACCAGAAAAGTTCTTATAGGTTACATGTGTCCCAAAGATCACACAATGCTTTGCACCATGTCACTCTGGTATTCACTACTTGGGCCATGAATGTGCATCTAACTCAAAGGCAGCTATTGCAAACTGGCCTACAATGGAGCCTGGCATGAATGAAATCTCAGCTTTATGTTCTACCTAGTTCTATCTCTGAGTAGGGCCTAGTTGCCCTTGGCATCGTCTCAAATGTTAAGGCAAGCCTTAATACCCTTGGTTTCTCTTAATAACCCAATATACATCTGTCCACCAAAACTTTATCTAAGGTCTTCTTGAACCCACATTATAGTGAAATGAGCACAGGTTTGAGAGTCTCATAGATTTGGGTTTTAATTTTAGTTATGCTGTTTATTAGGCATGTAGCCTTAGACAAATTACCAAACTTCTATCTGAGCCTCATTATTTCCTCTCTAAGAAATAGACTTTCCAAAGTAGTTTGTTAAGATTAAATGGGACCATATATGTTAAATAATCATTAGGGATCCTTCCTTCTTTTCCTTACATTCGCAGTCTCTCTGGAGATAATGAAAGTCTTAAGCATACCCCCCACTCAGAAGAATCTCATTGCCTTTGATGGGTCCTGAAAAGACAACCTTAATTCCAATCTAACCTAAATCTAGCCTTCTAGGACTTGGTAACCATACCACTTGGTGATTTTATAAACTTAAACCCAAGGCTTCTGTAAGCCTTCAATTTTCTAGACAGAATCCCTAATTTTAAAATACATGTAATTTCTTCAGTGTAAACAAAATTTAAAAAATGACTTCTCAAAACATGATCCAACCTCAATTGCCCAAACAAAGTTACACACAATTGCCAGCCTGTAAATAGATCTCAGGTAGGATTCCTTCTTTTCTTTACTTGGGGCATTAGAATTTAGAATATTTGCTGTTTTACCGTAGGGAAGAATGGGTTAGAAAATTAAAAAATGTCTGTATGAGCTACATTTTAATGCTCTGAAAACTGGAATTTGAAAAATAAATTACTGTGGTGCTCTTGAAAAGCTGAGGAAAACCCAACACCCTCCAGAAGTTAAACAGCCACACTCAAGTCTCTGCCTCTTCCTGAATGATGCATTAAATAGTTCATACTATACAACATCAGGAGCCACATTATAGTTAAAGGAGTCTAATACCTGCACTGAACTGATAACACGTATCTCTGTAACTTAGGGGAAAAAGTAATAAGTGTGGCTGAGGAGCACTATTTCTGCCGTCTCTTCTAAGGAAGATAACTTTTTATGCAGTCATTTTTCATTTCTACCACATTGTCTTCCTTTTCCAAACAGAACATAAGATGATTTCACAGGTATCTCTTAAAATGAGCACTTAGAAAAGCTTCCCCTCACACAAAAGCCTACCCACCTCTTGAAAGGTTCTAAAATTAGAAAGGCATTCTCTTTCACAAAAATGGAAGCAATGCTGCTAACCCGCTTTGCACAACTCTTCAAGGAAGGCATAACCACCTTCCTCAGCTTCCTTATGCTATGACATTCTACTATATCAGGATACCAAGCCTCTAAGTGATCCCTTGGAAAGACCATTTTCTCACCAGTAATGTTAGGCCTTGGAATGATTCAGTCCCTTCAGGATTTCCTTTCAGAAGGCAGTAGATTCTGTTCCCTGGACTTGTTTGCCTGGTGAATGCCAGCTGTGTCCTGAGAAACTGAGAAATTTCCTTTCCTTTTTCTGCTGGGTCATTTTTAATTTTTCTGAACTGCATTAAATTTACATCCAAGACTTTAACTGGAGAGGCAGCACTGTGCAGTGGAAAAAGGGCTGACCTAGAAGTCACAGACTGGAGTTCCAGTGTGAGTTCTCTGTTTACAAACCACATGGCCATGGAGAGTAGTTTCATATTTCTGAGTTTCCTTAACTATCAATGAAAACAACAACAAACACCACACTGGGTCTACCTCAGAAGGTAATTGTGAGGAACTAATGAGATCATGTGCCAATAATAATAATTACATTTGCAAAGTGTTTCACAGTTTACAGAAAGCATTTCACTTGTATTGTTTCATTTAATTCTGTAGGAGCGCTTTGAAAATTATAAAAGGCTACGCTAGGCATTGTGATTCTCACATGCATGAAATTTCTCTCAAATCAGCTAGGCCCACGAACCACAGCAGCGTCTTTAAATGTGTATGGCATTCATTTCAATTTCTAAATAACCCTACTTGTTGTACTTTCAATCCCTATCAGTGTCATTTTTGTCGTAATGTATTTCAGGAAGTAAAAACCATACCCTTCTACGAGAAGAAAGCTACATTAAAATCTATTGGTTTAAACACTTCAGATTCTAAGTTATTTACTTATTTATATGTTGGTTTATTTACTTAATTTCAGCATATCAGCAGGCCTCATGCTATGACTTACATAGCAGAACTGTTCCCAAAAATTTAAACTCACCTCATTGCTCCTTAAGTAAGAACAATATTTATAGCCACCGTAATAATGGTTTTACATCAATAAACATACTTTAAAATTGCTTGTGGTCATCATTAATGCTGTTCACCAAATGTTTACATTTCTCCTCCTTCCCAGGACATAGTGAGATTACATCCTCCACCCAACACACACACAATTGTTACGTATGGCCATATGACTAGCTTTGGTGTACAACACATGAGTGGAGGTAATGTGTCGTTTCTGGGTGGAAGTTTTAAGAGCCAGTACTTAATACATCACACTCTCTTTCCTTCTGTCAAGGTGATCAGCTGTGCTACAGATGGTAGTTACTCTGTCAGCTTGAGTTCCTGAATGATGATGACATGAATCAACCAAAACTGACATGTAGCAAGAGCAAGAAATAAACTTTTTTTAGTCCATAATATTTGGGGTTGTCTTTCCTGAAACACAATAGCCCATACTAAATAATACAATGCTATAACTTAATGGTTACAAATTTGGGCTCTGAAGTCAAAGGGATTCAGTAAGACCCAGTTGAGATGTATAATCTTTCATAGGTTATGGAATCTGAGTCTTAGTTTCTTCATTTGTAAAGTGGGCAGAACAAACAAAAAAATACCTACCTCAAAGCGTTACTCAAAACAACCCTCAAAAGATTTAATCCTCAAAAGATTAAATGAAGTCATGTACGTCTATGTGAAATATGTGGCACATAATGGGTACTTAGTCAATATTTATCATGTGAGTTTCATAATAAATCCTGGAAGGTGAAAAGGGCTTACTATTCCCATACTGAAGGTGAGAAAATAGGAGCCAAAAAAAAAATTGTCTTGAATAAGGTCGTAGAGTTTATTACTGGAACAACAATATCTAGAACAGAAATTTTCTAATGTTGAGTCCAGTGTTGGATTTTAAAATGTAAAAATACCCCCTGAATTCAGAATAATTATTTTAAGGCAATGGTTTCCAAAGGCTCCTTATACCCAGTGGTCCATAGCTCTTTTAAAATTTCCAACAGCCTAATACATATAATGGCTTGAGAAAAATACCAAAGCCAGGGTATTTTCAATTGTCTCATATGCATGTGAAAGCTGGACAATGAATAAGGAGGACCAAAGAAGAATTGATCCCTTTGAAATATGGTGTAGGCAAAGAATACCAAGTATACCATGGACTGCCAGAAGAATGAACAAGTCTGTCTTGGAAGAAGTACAGCAGAATGCTCCTTAGAAGAATGGCAAGACTTCATCTCACGTACTTTGGACATGTTAATAGGAGGGACCAGTGCCTGGAGAAGGACACTGTGATGGTTAAGATTGTGTGTCAACTTGGCTGGGCCATGATTCTCAGTGTTTATATGTGATTGCTCCCATGATGGGATCTGCTGTGAGTAGCCAATCACTTGAAAGGGAGTTTCCTCGGGCGTGTGGCCTGTATCCAAATATAAGCAAACATTCTGGCTTTTTGCTCACTCTGGATCCTGCGGTTGCCTCCTGTTCATATAACCTCTGGTTTTTGAGACTTGAGCTATCAGCTTATCTGCCTATCTTGGGAATCATTGATCTTCACAGCCTTTGAGAAAGAGCCCTGCTTTCTGACCTGCCCATCTTGGATTCGCCAGCCTCTGCAGCTATGTGAATCAGGAGAAGCCTCTATCCTGATCCATGGACTTGGGACATTCCAGCCTCTACAATTGCGTGAGCTGTTTCCTTGATAAAATTTCTATGTATATTTACACGCTTGCTGGTTTTGCTTCTCTAGAGAACCCAGCCTAAGACATTTGGTACCGAGAGTGGTTCTAGACAAACAAAATCGTAAGGATGAGTTTTATAAATTGGTTGTCAAGTCTGGTTAGCCTTAAAGATGTTGATGACTTTACTTACAGCAGTAAAGAGAGCACTGCTAATCCATGGCGTGAGGCGGTGATAAAAATACACAAAATATCACCACCAATAGATCAGGTATTGATGAAAGGCGAGGCTCTGGTTGAACACATTTGTGATATCTTTCTACAGTTCTGTCAGAATGAGAAGTATAAGGAAGCTGGTTGGTTGGTCCTACTTTCAATAGACAAACCAGTGAAAGAAAGACGCGCTCAGGGCTTCAGAATCAAAGATCAAGTGCCACATAAATGACCTCAAAGTTTCCACTCATGCTTTGAAAGAAAGCCTTATTTCTTGTAGTAACAGAGCTGATATTGCCAAAAACCAAACCCAGAGTCTTACTGTAAGAATGGCTGAATTACAATGCCAGCTCAATTGCCAACCTCAAGAGGTGTCTAAAGTTAAAGTAAGGGCATTGATTGGAAAGAAATGGGATCCTAAAACTTGGGATGGGAACATATGGGCAGCTAATCAGAAAGCTGGAGACACTGAGCCCATAAATTCCATTGAATCACTCCTGCTAGCAGAACCACTCCCATCTGAAGAGATTACTTCTTGTTTTTCTGCTAAACCACCCAGCCCAGAAAAACCATTAGCCCCCCCACTCCCATCTAATGAGATTAGCCCTAGCCCAACTGCCTCTAAAGAACCCTTGCTTGAGGCATCGCCTGAGGCAGATTCTTTACAAGACAATGCTGAATGTTTTCAAAACAATTCTACACTACAGATGCTGGCTTCTAGACCTATAACTAGACTTAAGTCCCAGTGGCCCCCAAAAGGTGAAGTACCAAGTGTGATCCAGGAGGAGGTACACTACACTCCAAAAGAACTGCTTGACTTTTCTAATACATACAAACAGAAAACTGGGGAGTATGTGCGGAAATGACTATTAAGGGTGTGGGATAATGCTGCAAGGAACATAAAGATGGATCAGTCTGAGTTTATTGATATGGGTCCACTAAGCACAGATTCTTCAATGTTTCAGCTAGATAAGTTAGGAAAGGATCTAATAGTTTATTTGGTTGGGTTGCTGAAGCACAGATTATGAGGTGGCCTACACTAAATCAAGTTGAAGTACCAGACCTGCCTTGATATACTGTAGAAGAAGGTATCCAAAGGTTTATGGAAATTGGCATGCTAGAGTGGATTTATCAGGTTAGACACACAGACCCACACATGGAGTGCCCAGAGGACACACCTTTTACCACAACTGTGAGAAACAAATTTGTGAAGGGAGCTCCAGCATCCTTGAAGACTGCTGCGATTGCTGTTTTATGTAAATCAGATTTGACTGTGGGAACCACCCTAACTGAATTAAGACACCTAACTACAATGGGGCTGATTGGACCCTGTGGTAGTAGGGGCCAAGTGGCTGCACTCAGTTGACAAAGACAAGGTGGGGGTTGTTACAGTAATGGACAGCGGAGTCAAAGTAGTAATCAGAACACTCTGACTCCTATGGACTTATGGCGTTAACTACTTAGTCATGGTGTCCCTAGGAGTGAAATAGATAGGAAATCTACTAAATGTTTACTTGATCTGTACAAACGGATGAATTCTAGGTCAGGTGAACAGCAGTATAACTCAAATCACCAGCATAGAGTGTCACGGTCCCTCAATCAGTTCCCAGATTTTAGCGAGTTTAAAGACCCACAAGCCCTTAAATGAAGGAGACTCCAGGTCCCCTTTAGGAAGGACTCCAATACACTGCCAAAATGTTTTACTGAAATCTCTCTCCAAGCCTTCCCCAAAGGGATCTATGGCGTTTTACAAGAGTGACTGTTCACTGGGGAAAAGGAAATAATCAGATTCTTCGGGGATTACTGTATACTGGTTCTGAACTGCCAGTAATTTCAGGAGACCCAAAACATCACTGTGGCCCACCAGTCACAGTGGGGGCATATGAAGGTCAGGTTGTTATTGAAGTCTTGGCTCATGTCTGTCTCACAGCAGGTCCAGTGGATCCCCGAACCCATCCTGTAGTGATTTCCCCAGTTCCAGAATGCATAACTGGAATAAATATACTCAACAACGGCAGAACCCCCACATTGGATTCCTGACAAACAGAGTAAGGGCTATTATTGTAGGAAAAACCAAGTGGAAGCCATTAGAACTGTCCCTACCTAGGAAAACAGTAAACCAAAAGCAATACGCGTTCCTGGAGGGATTGCAGTGATTACTGCCAGCATCAAGGACTTGAAGGATGCAGGGGTGGCGATTCCCACTACATCCCATTCAACTTACCTATCTGGCCTGTGCAAAAAACAGATGGATCTTGGAGAATGACAGTAGATTACTGAAAACTTACCCAGGTGGTGACTTCAATTGTAGCTGCTGTCCTAGATGTAGTTTCATTGCTTGAGCAAATTAATACACCTCCTGGTACCTGGTATGAAGCTATTGATCTGGCTAATGTCTTTTTCTCCATACCAGTTTCAAAGGACCACCAGAAGCAGTTTGCCTTCAGCTGGCAAGGCTAGCAATACACTTTCACTTGCCTATCTCAGGGCTACATCAACTCTCCAGCCCTATGTTATAATTTAGTCTGAGGGGAACTTGATCACCTTTCCCTTCCACAAGACGTCACACGGGTCCATTACATTGATGACATTATGCTGACTGGACCTAGTAAGAAAGAAGTGTCAATGACTATGGACTTATTGGTAAAATATTTGTGTACTAGAGGGTGAAAAATTAAACCCACAAAAATTCTAAGCACCTTACACCTCAGTGAAATTTCTTGGGGTCCAGTGGTGTGGGGCACGTCGAGATAGTCCTTCTAAATGGAAGGATAAATTATTGCTTATGGCTGCTCCTACAACTAAAAAGGAGGCACAATGCCTAGTGAGCCTCTTTGGATTTTGGAGGCAACATAGTTTTCATTTGGGAGTGTTACTCCAGCCTATCTCACTGTAGTTTCGATTTGCATTTCTCTAACGGCTAATGGGAAACCCTGGTGGCGTAGTGGTTAAGTGCTACGGCTGCTAACCAAAAGGTTGGCAGTTTGAATCCACCAGGTGCTCCTTGGAAACTCTATAGGGCAGTTCTACTCTGCCTACAGGGTCGCTATGAGTCAGAATTGACTCAACGGCAAAGGGTTTATTTTTTTTTTTAATGGCTAATTATCGAGAACATTTCCTCGTGTATCTGGTAGCCACCTGAATATCTTCTTTGGTGAAGTGCCTATTGATATCCTTTGCCCATTTTTTAATGGTGTTATTTGCCTTTTTGTTGTTGAAGTTTTGCAGTATCTTGTAGATTTTAAAGATTAGACCCTGATCGGATTTGTTGTAGTCAAAAATTTTTTCCCAGTCTGCAGGTTGTCTTTTTACTCTTTCGGTGAAGTCTTTTGAATGAGCATAATAAGTGTTTAATTTTTAGGAGCTCCCAGTTATCTAGTCTCTCTTCTGGTGCTTGTGCATTGTTACTTATGGTTTGTATTCTATTTATGCCATGTATTAAGGCTCCTAGCATTGTCCCTATTTTTTCCTCCATGATCCTTATTGTTTTAGATGTTATATTTAGGTCTTTGATCCATTTTGAGTTGCTTTTTGTGCATGTTGTGAGGGATGGGTCTTGTTTCATTTTTTTGCAGATGAATATTCCAGTTACACTAAGCACCATTTGTTAAGCAGACTATCTTTTCCCCATTTAACAGACTTCGGACCTTTGTCAAATATCACCTGCTCATAGGTGGATGAATTTACATCTGAATTCTCAATTCTGTTCCATTGGTCTATGTGTCTGTTGTTGTACCAGCCAGGTTGTTTTGACTACCATGGCAGTATAACAGGTTCTAAAATCAGGGAGTGTGTGACCTCTCACTTTATTCTTCTTCTCCAGTAATGCTTTACTTATCCAGGGACTCTTCGCTTTCCACATGAAGTTGGTGATTTGTTTCTCCGATTAAAAAATGCCATTGGAATTTGGATTGGGATTGCATTGTACCCGTAGATCGCTTTGGGTAGAACTGACATTTTCACAATAGTGAGTCTTTCTATACATGGGCAAGGGATGTTTTCCACTTACGCAGGTCTCTTTCGGTTTCTTGCAGTAGTGTCTTGTAATTTTCTTTGTATAGGTCTTTTACGTCTCTGGTAAGGTTTATTCCTAAGTATTTTATCTTCTTGGGGGCTGTTGTAAAAGGTATCGATTTGGTGATTTCCTCTTCAAAGTTCTCTTTGTTGGTATAAAGGAATCTAACCGATTTTTGTATGTTTATCTTGTATCCTGATATTTTGCTGAAATCTTCATTAGTTCCAGTAGTTTTCTTGTGGATTCTTTGGGGTTTTCTGTGTGTAAGATCATACCTTCTGCAAAAAGAGAGACTTTTCCTTTTTCCTTGCCAATTTGGGTGCCCCTTATTTCTCTTTCTAGCCTAATTGCTCTGGCTAAGAACTCCAGCACAATGTTGAATAAGAGTGTTGATAAAGGGCATCCTTGTCTGGCTCCCATTCTCAAGGGGAATGCTTTCAGACTCTCTCCAATTAGGATGATGTTGCCTGTTAGCTTTGTATAAATGCCCTTTATTATGTCGAGGAATTTCCCTTCTATTCCTATCTTGTGGAGAGTTTTTATCATGAATTGGTGACATTTTCAAATGCCTTTTCTGCATCCACTGATAAGATCATGTAGTTCTTGTTTTTGTTTTATTTATGTGATGGATTACATTGATTGTTTTTCTAATGTTGAACCATCCCTGCATACCTGGTATGAATCCCACTTGGTCATGGTGAATTACTTTTTTGATATGTTGTTGAAATCTATTGGCTAGAATTTTGTTGAGGATTTTTGCATCAATGTTCATGAGGGATATTGGT
>NW_004444002.1:862011-907924 GCF_000243295.1 Trichechus manatus latirostris | reverse complement strand
CATCAATGTTCATGAGGGATATTGGTCTGTAATTTTCTTTTTTTGTGGTGTCTTTACCCGGTTTTGGTATCAGGGTTATGCTGGCTTCATAGAATGAGTTCGGGAGTATTCCATCCTTTTCTATGCTCTGAAATATCTTTAGTAGTGGTGGTGTTAACTCTCCTCTGAAAGTTTGTTTGAATTCTCCAGGGAAGCCTTCAGGGCCAGGGATTTTTTTTTTTTTTTTTTTTTGGTTTGGAGTTTTTTAACTACCTTCTCAATCTCTTCCTTTGTTATAGGTTTATTTAGTTGTTTGTGTTAGTTAAGGTAGGTAGTGCGTTTCTAAAAATTTCTCCATTTCTTCTTGGTTTTCAAATTCATTAGAGCACAATTTTTCATACTATTCTGTTATGGTTTAATTTCAGTTGGGTCTGTTGTGATATTGCCCATCTGACTTCTTATTCGGGTTATTTGCTTCCCCTCCTGTTTTTCTTTAGTCAGTTTGTCCAGTGGTTTGTCAATTTTGTTGATCTTTTCGAAGAACCAGCTTTTGGTCTTGTTAACTCTTTCAATTGTTTTTCTATTCTCTATTTAATTCTGCTCTAATTCTCATTATTTCCTTTCTTCTGGCACCTGAGGGCTTCTTTTGCGGCTCTCTTTCTACTTCTTCCAGTTTAGGGTTAATGTTTTGATTTTGACCCTTTCTTCTTTTTGGATGTGTGCATTTATTGCTAAAAACTGACCTCTGAGCACTGCTTTTGCTCCTTCCCAAAGGTTCTGGTAGGATGTGTTTTAATTCTCATTTGAATCTATGATTTCTTTATTCCGTCCTTAATTTCTTCTTTAACACCTAATAGTTTTTGAGCAAGGTGTTGTTCAGTTTCCATGTGTTTGATTTTTTTTCCTTTTTCTGTTATTGATTTCTACTTTTATGGCTTTATGGTCAGAAAAGATGCTTTGTAATATTTCGATGCATTGGATTCTGTTAAGACTTGCTTTATGGCCTAATATGTGGTCTATTCTGGAGAATGTTCCATGTGCGTTGGAAAAAAAAGTAATCTTGGCTGCCCTTGGGTGGAGTGTTCTGTATATGTCTATGAGATCAAGTTGGTTGATAGTGGCATTTAGATCTTCCGTGTCTTTCTTGAGCTTCTTTCTGGATGTTCCATCCTTCACAAAAGGTGATGTGTTGAATTCTCCTACTATTATTGTGGAGCTGTCTATTTCTCTTTTCAATGCTGTCAGAGCTTGTTTTATGTATTTTGGAGCCCTGTCGTTGGGTGCGTAAATATTTATTATGGGTATATCCTCCTGGTGTACTGACTGTTTAATCATTATATAGTGTCTTTCCTTATTCTTTATAGTGGATTTTACTTTAAAGTCTGTTTTATCAGAGATTAATATTGCCACTCTTGCTCTTTTTTGAGTGTTGTTTCCTTGATATATTTTTTCCATCCTTTGAGTTTCAGTTTGTTTGTGTCTTTAAGTCTAAGGTGTGTCTCTTGTAGGGAGTATATAGATGGATTGTGTTTTTTTTTAATCCATTCTGCCACTCTCTGTCTCTTTATTGGTGCATTTAGTCCATTTGCATTCAGTGTAATTACTGATAGGTATGAGTTTAGTGCTGTCATTTTGATGTATTTTTGTGCTGTTGACAGTTCCACTTAATTTTCTGTGCTAAGTCATTCTTTATGTATTTTCTTTTCATCCTTTTCATTGTTGTTGATTTTGAATTTGCTGAGTCTTTATGTTTTTCTTGTTTTTTATTTTGATGTGTAGCATTGTTAGCATTGTTATGGTTATCTTAATACTTACCTCTATTTTTCCAAGTTTAAACCAAACTTTTATTTCTTTATATCACCTTGACTTCTCCATATGAAAGACCTATGACTATATTTTTTAGTTCCTCTTTTTTGTTTTAATGTTGTCATCTTTTACATATTGACATCTCTGTTTCCCTATTTTCAGTTTTAGCTTTATTTTTTGACTTCCCTATCTGGGTTGATATCTGGTTGCTCTGTCCTGTATGCTACTGTTGGGTTGTTATCTGATGTGACTGATTTTCTAACCGGAGGACTCCCTTTAGTATTTCTTGTAATTTTGGTTTGGTTTTTACAAATTCCCTAAACTTCTGTTTATCTGGAAATGCCCTAATTTTGCTATCATATTTGAGAGACAGTTTTGCTCGATATATAATTCTTGGCTGGCAATTTTTTTTTCCTTCAAGGCTTTATATATGTCATTGATTGCCTTCTTGCCTGCATGGTTTCTGCTGAGTAGTCAGAGTTTAGTCTTATTGACCCTCCTTTGTAGATGACTTTTCGTTTATCCCTAGCTGCTCTTAAAATTCTCTCGTTATCTTTGGTTTTGGTAAGTTTGATTATGTCTTCGTGACTTTTTGGGGATCTACCTTGTGTGGGGTTCAATGAGCATCTTGGATAGATATCTTATCATCTTTCACAATAGCAAGGAAGTTTTCTGCCAACAGTCTTCAACAACTGTCTCTGTATTTTCTGTTATGCCCTCCCCCATCCCATTCTGGTGCTCCAATCACTCGTAGGTTATTCCTCTTGATAGAGTCCCACATAATTCTTAGAGTTTCTTCATTTTTTAAATTTCTTTTATCTGAATTTTCCTCAAATAAGTTGGCGTCAAGAGCTTTATCGTCAATGTCACTAATTCTGACTTCCATTGCCTCAATTCTGCTCCTATGACTTTCTGTTGAGTTGTCTAACTCTGAAACTTTATTGTTAATCTCCTGGATTACTGTTTGCTGTCTCTATGGATTCTTGCAGACTGTTAAATTTGTCATTATGCTCTTGTATAACCTTCTTAAGTTCCTCTATTACTTTGTCTGTGTGTTCCTTGGCTTGTTTTGCATTTTGCATGATCTCCCTCCTGATTTCTTGTAGAGCTCTGTATATTAATCTTTTGAATTCTACCTCCGGTAATTCCAAGAATTTCTGTTCCTCCAGAAGATTTCTTGATTCTTTGTTTTGGTGGCTTGCTGAAGTCATCATGGTCTGCCTCTTTACATGATTTGATACTGACTGTTGTCTCCAAGCCATCAATAAGTTATTATACGTATTTATTTTATGTTTCCTTACTGTGTCCTAGCTTCTTGTTTTGTTTTGTTTTGATATGCCCAGATAGGCTGCTCGTGTGAGCTAGTTTGATTACTGGCACCTTTGGAGCTCTCACGTCCTGTCACCACGTGTTTAGAGCTGTTACTAGGTATGTGAGCCCAGGAGTTCATTTACTTTTCTTGTATGGATTCAGCTCAGGTCTCCAGGTAGTCGATCACCAAGTGTGTGGTGCAGGCTCTCACCTACCGTCCTCGACAGGCAGGGGTGATTGGAGTAGGCATAGGTATCTAGCTGCAGTAGTGGGTCACGTGCTGAGCAAGGCAGGGGGCTGACGGCTGCCCCTGAGTTTCTGGGAGGAAAGCATGTCCCTGTTCCCTAGAGTGCGTAGGTGGGTGGGTTTTGCAGCTGGACTATGGGCACCCAATGCTGTTGGCTGTAAAGACTGGGAGGCACCACTTATTCTTGGACCCCTGTCGTGGGTGGCTAGGTGGCATGGGTGGAGCCACCAGTCTTCAGGCCCCTGATGTGGGTAGGTGAGGACCCTGCTTAATTGGCAGTGTTAAATGTCATGAATCTGCCACTCCTCCTTATAGCCGATACAGTTGAAAACAGGCTTCAGGTATATACCCTGTTGCATTGTGTTAATGAGGCCTATGCTGTTGAAATGGTCCCACACAGGTCTATGCAGAGGTAAAAGGCATTCAAAGTCCATGGACCTCTTATGCCTGTGCCTAGGCAAAGGGGCTGTGCCTGCCCTGAGTTCCTGGCTTACAGGAGCTGGCAAATTATTTTTTTCCTGTTTGTTAATTTGTTCCCTCTCCAAAGCTGGGAAAATGGCTTAGGGCATGTGACGGGTCCTACTTCCAACCCAAGGAATGCGGCAATCACTGAAGCCAGCCTGGGACCTGGTGCAGAGTTGGGAGGGGGCAGGTAAATGGGAGAGAGGTTCTTCCCAAAGGAGGTGTCTTAGTCATCTAGTGCTGCTATAACAGAAACTCCACAAGTGGATGGTCTTAACGAAGAGAAGTTTATTTCCTCACAGTCAAAGTAGGCTAAAAGTCCAAATTCATGGTGTCAGTTCCAAGGGAAGGCTTTCTCTCTCTGTCAGCCTTATCAATCTTCCCTTGGACTAGGAGCTTCTCCATGCAGGAACCCCAGGTCCAAAGGACACGCTCTGCTCCCGGCACTACTTTCTGGGTGGTATGAGGTCCCCCTGTCTCTCTGCTCACTTCTCTTGCACTTCTCAAGAGATTGCCTCAAGACACAATCCAGTCTTGTAGATTGAGTCCTGCCTTACTAACACAACTGTCACCCATCCTCCCTCATTAACATCATAGAGGTAGGATTTACAACATATAGAAAATCACAATACTAGGAATCATGGCCAAGACAAACTGATACACACATTTTTGGGGGGACATAATTCAACCCATGACAGGGAGTGTTTTTGATCTGTGTGGTAGGTTATACTCATTGTACTTATCTTTTGTCATCTGAGCACCACTTCTTGCTGGTTCTGGAGGCCTGAGTAGACTTTCCGCAGTTCGGTCTCTCCCGATGTAGAATACACGTCCTGAGTGCCACTGCTTGCCTCACTGCACATACCAGCCAATCCAGCCTACAGTGTGCCGGTTCCCACCAGGTCAGGTCTGGCAACTCCTTGCTGCTTCTGAACCATCTCTCCCTCCCTGCTGCTCAGTCCAATTCCTCAACTTTGCCTTTGATGTTCAGGGCTCCTAGATTGTCACATATAATCAGTTCACTTGTTTTTTTTTTGGGTCTTTGTTGTAAGAGGGACCACAGGAAGCATCTGTGGTCTGCTATCTTGGCCCTGCCTCGTTATGAGTATTTCTGCTTTGTATGTCTGCATCAAATATTTTTGTTTTCTTCACATATAAAATATAAGATGTAAATGTGGCTTGTGGGTTTTCAATTGTACGCGTGTTAGTTGTATCATGTTATGTACAAATATGGCTTTATAATTGTCTTTATTCAGGGATTATGAATGGTTTAAGGTGATGTGTACATGTGTCAAGTTGACAAGGGGTGGACTGTGATGGTTAAGATTGTGTGTCAACTTGGCTGGGCCATGATTCTTAGTGTTTGTATGTTATCACCCTCGTGATGGGATCTGCTGTGAGTAGCCAATCACTTGAAAGAGAGTTTCCTTGGGCATGTGGCCTGCATCTGAATATAAGCAAACGTTCTAGCTTTTTGCTCCCTCTGGATCCTGTAGCTGCCTTCTGTTCATCTGACCTCTGGTTCTTGGAACTAGAGCTATCAATTTATCTGCCTATCTTGGGATTCGTTGATCTTCACAGCCTGTGAGTGGGAGCCCTGCTCTCCAACCTGCCGATCTTGGGTTCACCAGCCCTTGCAGCTACATGAATCAGGAGAAACCTTGCAGTCTTGCCTGCCAATCTTGTGATTCGTCAAACTTCACAGCCTGTGAGCAAGAGCCCTGCTCTCTGACCTGCCCATCTTGGGTTTGCCAGCCCCTGCAACTAAGTGAATTGGGAGAAGCCTCTATCCTGATCCACGGACTTGGGACTTTCCAGCCTCTACAATAGTGTGAGCCATTGCCTTGATATAAATCTCTCTATATATATATTTATATGCTTACTGGTTTTGCTTCTCTAGAGAACCCAGCCAAAGATAGACATCATGCTTGGTAAAACAGAGGGTCACTGAAAAAGAGGAAGACCCTCAACAAGATGGATTGACACAATGGCTGCAACAATGGGCTCAAACAGCAGCGATTGTGAGGATGGCACAGGACCTGGCAGTGTTTCGTTCTGTTGTACATAGGGTTGCTATGAGTCAGAGTCTACTCAACATCACCTAATATAACAACAACAATGGTATTGGAAAAAAAAAGATTCAAAGCATTATAACCATGGGGAAAAAAGGGATATAGGTCATAATGGCTAATAATAAAAGGCATGCTCGATAGTGAAAAGGCTGTGGGCCACTATTTTTTAACAGCTTTATTGAGACATAATTTACATACAATTCAATTCAACTATTTAAAGTATAAGGATCCCTGGTGGTGCAATGGTAAGTGCTCGGCTACTAACCAAAAGTGGTTCAAATCCACCAGCGGCTCCACAGGAGAAAAGACCTGGTGATCTGCCTCTGTGAAGATTACAGCCTAGGAAACCCTATGGAGCAGTTCTACACTGTCATATAGAGACACTGTAAGTTGGAATCAACTCAATGGCACACAACAATTTAAAGTATACAATTCAATGGCTTTTAGTATGTTCACAGAGTTGTGTATCTATCACCACTATGTAATTCCAGAATATTTTCATCACCCCAAAAAGAAATCCATTAGCCATCACCTTCAATTCCCCCATCCTCCCAGCCCTAGCGAGGCAACCACGTATTCACTTTCTGTCTCTATAGATTTGCCTATTATGCACATTTCAATACATATGGAATTGTACAATATATGGCCTTTTGTGTCTGGCTTCTTTCATTTAGCATAATGTTTTCAAGGCTCACCCATATTGTTGCATGTATCAGTACTTCATTCCTTTTTTATGGACAAATAATATTCCATTCTATACCACATTTTGTTTATTTATTCATCAGGTGATAGACATTTGGGTTGTTTCTACTTTTTTGGCTATTATGGGTAATACTGCTATGAACATTTGTGTTCAAGGTTTTGTATGGACATATGTTTTCAATTCTCATGGGCATATACCTAGGAGTGAATTTGCAAGGGCATATGATAACTCTATGTTTAACTTTTTGAGGAAATGCCAGACTGTTTTTCAAAGTGGCTGCACCATTTTACACTCCCACCAGCAATATATTAGGGTTCCAACCACTCTATATTCTCACCACTTGTTGTCTACTTTTTGATTATAGCTGTCCTAGGATGTGTGAAGGGGTATCTCATTGTGGTTTTGATCTGCATGTGTGGCCACTATTGCAAAGAAAATTTGTTTTAGCATAAAGTCTGAATTACACAACGTAAGATACTTTTCATACACAGTCTAAAAAAAAGTTCTTTACAGAGAGTCTACTGTCTTTCTTCCAAGTAAAATTTTCAACAGTGAATAGGTTTATATAGGTCCAATAAATCAATACTTAAATATTTGTTTGTTTATATTTTATTTATAGTGCACCTCAACCAAAAGAAGTTGAAGCAACTAACAAAAATACACAAATGAGGTAAAATATGTGAAAAGATTAAAGTAAAGGAAAAAATGAAGGTAAAGTTAGAACACAAAAGTATATAAGAAGGTTCTGGACAACTGTCAAAAGTGAGTTACATGTATGGTTTTTCTAAGTTAAAACAAAGAGGGATACATAAGTTTAAATATTTATACTATCTATATGATAATGTCTATCAGTTATTTAGAAGAAATAAAGCTTTTCCTCATGCTAAGGCTTAAAGGGAAAAAAAACTATAGATTTCAATAAAGAGACACTAGTGTATTAAAACTGTCCCCAAACTGCTATTCTGTGATTCTGTTTCATCAAAGTCACTAGGGGTGCTTATTAACAACACATATTCATGGGCTGTATCCCAAATGTGTAGTTTACAAACACCTCAGATGATTTCGCTCTGCAATCAGGCCTTGGAACCACCTGTGTAGTACATAATAGTCTCAGTAGTATCTAGCAATAAATATAATGAATTTCAACAGCTGCTTTTTATAGTGCTCCTCAGTGCAAGTAAAGGAGGCACAAACAAAAGCATGCTCTACAAAATAATTAGTAGCCAAACCTTGAGGACCAAGTGCACAGCTTTTGAATGGTCTGGCCTCATCCAGAAGTAAAATTGATAGAATAACCCAGAAAAATTCTCATTCACACAAACCCAAAATTTTACATAAAAATTTCAGTAAGTACACAGACTTCCTGAAGCCTAGCCCTGGCTGAACTTTAGTGAAGATTCTCTGTTCTAGACCACTGCCTCTCAAACTTAAATGTGCATACAAAACACCTGAGGAATCCCTTTAAACTGCAGATCCTGACACAATAGGTCTGGGATGAGCCCTGAGAGTCTACATTTCTTACCATCTCCCAACTGATGCTAATGCTGTTGGTCCTCCAAATTTTTGGACCTTGATTTGGACTTTTAGCCTCCAGAATTGTGAGAAAATAAATTTCTGTTCTTTTAAGCCACACACTTATGTTATTTCTGTTATGGCAGCACTAGGAAACTAAGACAAATGGAGAAAGAACAGTCTCTTCAACAAAGGGTTGTGAGACAACTAGATTTCTACATGCAAAAGAATGATGTTGGACCTCTACCTCTCAACATTTACAAAGATCATCTCAAAATGGACCAACGACCTAAGTATAAGAACTAAATCCATAAAACTATTAGAATTTAAAAAAAAAAAAAAAACACCACTGTCGAGTCAATTTCAGTTCACAGTGACCCTATAGGACAGAGTAGAACTGCCCCACAGGGTTTCCAAGGAGTGGCTGGTAGATTCAACCTGCTGACCTTTTGGTTGGCAGCTGAGCCCTTAAAACTTCCCAATCTTAGATTCGTCAATAAATTCTTAAGTAGGAATCAATAGCACAAGCAACAAAACAAAAAAATACATTCGGCTTTATCAAAATGAAAAACTTTTGGGCATCATCAACGGACAAATGGATAAACAAATTATGGTATATTCACACAATGGAACACTATGCAATGATAAAGAACAATGATGAATCTACGAAACATCTCATAACATCAATGAATCTGGAAAGCATTATGCTGAGTGAAATTAGTCAGTCGCAGAAGGTCAAATATTGTATGAGACCACTATTATAAGAACTCAAGAAATGGTTTAAATACAGAAGAAAACATTCTTTGATGGTTACGAGGGTGGGGAGGGAGGGAGAGGGATATTCACTAACTAGGTAGTAGATAAGAATTATCTTAGCTGAAGGGAAGGACAACACACAATACAGGGGAAGTCAGCACAACTAGACTAAACCAAAACCTAAGAAGTTTCCTGAATACAACCAAACACTTCGAGGGACAGAGTAGCAGGGGTGGGGGTCTGGAGACCATGGTTTCAGGGGACAGCTAGGTCAACTGGCATAACAAAGTTTATTAAGAAAATGTTCTGCATCCCACTCTGGTGAGTGGCGTCTGGGGTCTTAAAAGCCAGGAAGCAGCCATCTAAGATGCATCAATTGGTCCCAACCCACCTGGAGCAAAGGAGCATGAAGAACACCAAAGATACAAGGAAAATATTAGCAAAAGAGACAGAAAGGGCCACATAAACCAGAAAATCCATCATCTTGAAAACAGAAGAACTAGATAGTGCCTGGCTACCACCAATGACCACCCTAACAGAGAATCCCTGACATAGCAGGAGAAAGGTGGGGTGCAGAACTCAAATTCTAGTAAAAAGACCAGACTTTATGATCTGACTGAGACTGGAGGGACCCTGGAAGACATGGCCCCCAGACTCTCTGTTAGTCCAGAACTGAAACCATTCCCGAAGCCAACTCTTCAGACAAAGATTAGACTGGACCATGAGACGTAAAATGCTACTCATGAAGAGAGTGTTTCTTAGCTCAAGTAGATATGAGACTAAATGGGCAGCTCCTGTCTGGAGGCGAGATGAGAAGGGAAAAAGGGACAGGAGATGGTTGAATGGATGCAGGAAATCTGGGGTGGAAAGGAGGAGTGGGCTGTCACTTTACAGGGAGAGCAGCTAGGGTCGCATTGCAATGTGTGTATAAATTTTTGTATGAGAAACTAAGTTGAGCTGTAAACTTTCACTTAAAGCACAATTTAAAAAAAAAACTTTTGGGCATCAAAGCACATTATCAAGAAAGTGAGAAGACTACCTACACAATGGAGAAAAATATTTGGAAATCATTTATCTGATAAGAGTTCAATATACAGAATATATAAAGAACTGCTACAACTCAACAACAAAAAAGACAGAATCTAATTTAAAACATGGGGAAGGGCCTTGATCAGACATTTCTCCAAAGAAGATATACAAATGCAAATGAGCACAAGAAAAGATGCTCAATGTCATTAGCCATTAGGAAAATGCAAATCAAAACCATAATTAGATTATCAAACAATATCATAAATATCACATGCAAACAAAATTTTGCTGAAGATAATAAAAAAAACAACTGCAGCCGTACACTGACAGGAAACAGCCAGAACTTCAAGCTGGATTCAGACGAGGACATGGAAGGAGGGATATCATTGTTGGTGTCAAATGGATCTTGGCCAAAAGCAAAGAATACAAGAAAGATGTTTACCTGTGCTTTATCAACTATGTAAAGGCACTTGATTGTGTGAATCATTAACAAATTATTGATAACATTACAAAGAATGGTGTATAGTGTGGAATCACCTTACCAAAAAGCAATTTGGTCTTTTGGTCCTGGTTCCTGAGCCCCGTCTGGTAAACGACCTTTACCCAGATTGGCTAGGGGGGCTCCACCTGGTAGATGACCTTTACATGGATTGGCTGGAGGGCCCCGCACAGTAGTTGACTTTTATGCAGATTGATTAGGCGAACATACCTGGTAGTTGACCTTTGCCTGAATTGGCCAGTAGGCCTGCATGGTGACTGATTAAAAACCCTAGAACACAATGGCTTAGATGGGGCTTCCTGATCAACAAGAGCCAGTAGGGGAGCACCCTGTGCTGAGACCCTCGCAGATCAAGTAAGCCAGCAATGGTGAATGAGGCAGCAGTGACTGTGACAGTAGGAGATGAGGCTGAGCAGAGCGGACCCAGGTGGTGACAGCAAAGTTTAAAGGCCAAACCCCCACCAAGAGCTGGGGCACCCCAAGCAGGAGGCTGCTGGGAGAGTAGGGCCCATCTGAGAGCTGTCCTAGAGCTGGCCAGGAGGAGCCAGGAGCCAGCTGAGGGGAGTGACCGATAGCAAGTCCACCAAGTGACTTCACAGAACAGTTCCTGGTTGAAAGGTTTCATGGTTCATGAGAGTGAACATCTGTTCCTGGGAGGGTAAGCAGGTCCCTTTGGGACATTGAGGCTCCAGGGGACCTTGCCCTATGCCTTTCCCTGTTTATGCCTTTGTTTATATCCTTCTCTGTTATTCAAGTTGTTATGGCAGCTATGGTATTTCTGTGAGTTCTCTGTGACCATTGCAGTTAACTATCGAACCTAACAGAGAGAGAATACTGTGGGAGGAATGGCTGGTGTCAGAAATGATGGAGAAGTTGGAAATGGGGGCATATTTGACCTCTGCCTCATAGGAACCAACCTTGTACTGATTTTATTGTCAGAGTTGTCCCTTTCAAATGGAAATTCCAGAACACTTAATTGTATTCTTGTACATGGATTAAGAGGCAGTCATTCAAACAGAACAAGGGTATACTGCATGGTTTAAAATCACAAAAGGTGTGTGGCAGGTTGTATCCTTCTACCTTACTTATTCAATATGTATGCTGAACAAGTAATCCAAGAAGCTGGACTATATGAAGAAGAACGCAGCATCAGGATTGGAGGAAGACTCATTAACAACCTGCGATATGCAGATGACACAACCTTGCTTGCTGAAAATGAAGATGACTTGAAGCACTTACTGATGAAAGTCAATGACTACAGCCTTCAGTATGGATTACACTTGAATGTGAAGAAAACAAAAATCCTTACAACCAGACCAATAAACAACATAAGGATAAATGGTGAATAAATTGAAGTTGTGAAGGATTTAATTCTACTTGGATCAATAATCAATGTCCATGGAAGCAGCAGTCAAGAAATCAAATGAACTATTTCATTGGGCAAATCTGCTGCAAAAGACTTCTTTAAAGTTTTAAAAAGCAAGGATGTCACTTTGATGACTAAGGTGTGCCTGGCCCAAGCTATGGTATTTTCAATCACCGCATATGCATGCGAAACCTCAACAATGAAAAAAGAAGACAAAAGAATTGATGTATTTGAATTGTCATGCTGGTAAAGAACACTGACTATATCGTGGACTGCCAGAAGAACAAACAAATCAGTCTTAGAAGAAATAAAACCAGAATGCTCATTAGAAGCAAGGATGACAAGATTTTGGCTCACTTATTTTGGACATGTCATCAAGAAAGACCAATCGCTAAAAAAGAACATCATGGTTGGTAAAGTAGAGGGTCAGCGAAATCAAGGGAAACCCTCTATAAGATAGACTGACATAATAGCTGTAACAATGATTCGAATATACTAATGATCATGAAGATGGTGGAGTACTAGACAATTTTTCCTTCTGTTATGCCTATGATTGCCATGAGTCGGAGCCAACTGGATGGCAACTAACAACAACAAACACACCTGTTAGACTGGCTAAAATAAAAAATACTGATAATACCAAGTGTTGATGAGGATGTGGAGCAACTGCAACTCTCATATACTGCTAGTGGAAATGCAAAATGGTACTCTGGAAGCCACTCTGAAAAAATGGTTTGGCAATTTCTTATAAAGTTAAACATGCACTTACATATGACCCAGCAATCCCACTCCTTGGTATTTACCCTAGAGAAAAAAAGACGTGTGTTCATACAAAAACCTGTACATGAATATTTATAGAGGCCCTATTCATAACTGCCAAAAATTGATAGCAACCCAAATGTCCATTAGCAGATGAATGGATGAACAAGCTGTGGTACATTCATACAACGAATACTCAGCAAATAAAAAGGAATGAAAACACAACAACTTGGATGAATCATCAGAGATTTTACGAGTGCAAGAAGCCAGTTTCACAAGGTAACATACTATATGATTTCATGTATATGACAATCTAGAAAAGACAAAACTATAGTGATGTAAAATGGACAGTTGTTGCCAGAGGTTAGGGGGAGAGGGAAGGGTATAATTCTAAAGGGACAGCACAGGGGAGTTTTATGGGGAGATGGAACTCATTGTGGTTATATAAATCTACCATGTGTTAAAACTCATAAAATTGTACGTGAAAAAGTCACCTTTCTGCATGATAATTAAAACAAATAAAATCCTGGTTCAATCACTTACCAGCTCTGTGACCTTGGGCAATTTAACATAAAATGTGAATAATAATTCCTACCTCAAAGGAAAGGAGCCCTGGTGGCTCAGTGGTTAAGTGCTCAGCTGCTACCCGAAAGGTCGGCAGTTTGAACCCAGCAGCCCCTTCACAGAAAAAGATGTGGCAGTCTGCTTCTGTAAAGATTTACAGCCTTGGAAACCCTATGCAGCAGTTCTACTCTGTTCTATAGGGTCGCTATGAGTCAGAATCGACTCAACAGCTGTGGGTTTGGTTTGGTTTACCTCAGAGGGTTATCATGAGAGTGAAATGAGAAGTTTATATTTTATATGTTTGGCATATAGTAAGGGCTCAATAATTATTAATTATTATTATTATTTGACCTGTGGATACTAATTTCTCTCCACTGAGTCCACCCAAAACAAGCTCTTGAGACTATTTTCCTTAATCTCCACTTTCATTATTTTCCTTGCCCTCCACAATATGTCTGCACTTTGACTATTCAACAATAGAACAGGTTGGCCCCCAGACGGAGCCCAGATTCCTGAGAATGAGTTCTTCTATCAATTCCTATCCTTGGACACAGGTAACGGCCCATACTGAACAAAAATTTGCTACACTCTCAGAACATCATGCTTGGACTGCCGCCTACCCTTCTTGGGAGAGAGATCTTTAGCTTAGACAATCCTGCCACCATCCCTCCTTCCCAGGCATATTCCCCTCTTCCTGCAGGTTACTACTGAGATGCTGGCATAGACTACTAACACAGGGGATTCTGGATTCCTTAGGGGAAAACACCAAGAGGAGAGAGGTGAGATCAATAGGAAGATGGGAAATTAACAGACATATTTTACCAAGTTCACAGTTGGCCAAAACCCGTTATCTCTGCTCATTTTTGTTTTCAACAATTCTACCCCCTAAAAAATTAAGAGATGGAATATTTTACCTCAATCCATCCTAACATCTAGAAAAACCTTTACAAAAATAGAACACTGGGTGAGGCAACTTGGTTTGATAGTGGATGTAGCATTTGTGCAGGCCACAACTCCAACAATTCTGTTCTATCCAACAAATTATTATTGCCCCTGCTTAGTACATCCTGCCCCCTGCCTCACTTGCAAAAACATGTTTTAGATGCTATTTGCTCCACAATGTCCCACTGAGAAACAATGCATGTATCACGCCCCCAACAATAGCTCCGAGAGCATACAGTTGCCTGCATCAGAACCCATCGTAGAGAAGAGAAAGAAATTTCCATCTCCCACCCACTCATGATCAAACCAAGGTTTCAGCCCACACAGATCTGTCACTCTGACAAGGCTCCCCAGTCACAGCAACATCTTTGCCAAAGAACAGAGAAAATTGCATCTCAGAGCTACACAAAGTTAACTTTTCTATTCTAGTCTGTGGTTTAGCTGTGCTGCCTTCTTAGAACAATTATCTCAAAAGTACACACTCAGTTTTCACCTGGAGTAGAAGCTGACTTGGGAAAGGAATCTCCTGGGCTAAGTTCACATCATAGCCTAAAATCATGTTGCAAAAAACCGAACTGTGGAATTGGGGAACTGACAGTGTAGGATTTGGCATCCTTAAGAAAGCCTGCCTCGACAGGCCCCCTCCTGAACTTGCCACCTGAGATGGAGGCAAATACTCTTTGAAAAAGAATTAAGTATGGGGCTTCTATCATGCCATTCTCCCATCTCAGAATATCAGCACCACACTGACTCATACCACTTTGCAAACCAATTGTTATTCGCCCTTTAAGACTCAGTTTGCATCTCATCTCCTTTACAAAGCTTCCTTAACTAGCCCGGGCCATATCTCATTTTCTGTACCAACCTTCCTAGCATGGATTATAATTGTGTTGTGTGCTGCTCAGTCCTGGTTAACAAATGTAAGGCTTGTCTTCCCAACTAGATGATAGGCTCAAGAGCAAGGATCTTATTTATAACATTCCTCTTATGCAATAGGTGTTTGACCTAGTATTTGGTGCCCAACTCTAAAACACTTAAGTGCTAAGTAAACTTAAGCAACCTGGCTTCCACTCATTCCACGGAGACTCATGTGCACAGGACCACCCATTAAACCACTTCAGTGTTGAGAAGCGGGCACTTACCAACAATTTATATATCCCTGAAAACTGCTGCTAGCTTATGAATACAAAACGGTAGAAAATGCTCGGTACCAAACATTTGAGTCAGGGGATTCATGGGCTCACAGAGGGACTGAAGCTTATGCAACAGAGCTCATTGACAAGCTTAAAGGAGATCTGTGTTGATAAGGAGACAGGCTGGGGGGTTGAAAACCTTGCCCACTATGTCTTTCCTCTTTCACTTTTCATACCCACAAAAATTAAATATTTTGCAAGTAACACAATCCAAGGGCCAATATTATCTCAGGTCAGGTTTCCTTCCAACAGACTGAAAGTGGGTATCACCCTATGTTCTTAGGAAGAAAAGTTCTACTGCCACAAATCCATCTGCAAGTCCTGCTGTGTCATTGCCAGGATTGTGGGTAGGAGGACTGCAGAGACAGGGCAAGATGCCCAGACTGAGAAAGGCAAAATAAAGCTATATACACAGGGCAAGGTACAGGTGCAAGCAACTGGAAGCTGAAGGTCACAGTGGACCTGGGGCACATACAAGCACTGAAGATCAGAACAAGGCAGAGGGTAGACATCAGACAGGCTGTGGGGAGTCTGGAAGCACATGGGTACCAGAGAACAAGGAAAGGATCAGATTGCACAATCAAAGTACAATGGATGTGGAGGCAATCGGAGTCCCAGTTATGCCACTTATTAGCTGTGTGATCTTTGACAGGTCACATCACTTCTGCCTAAATTCCTTTATCTATGAGATGGGGGGGGAGGTCCCTGTATGGTACAAACAGTTAACATGCTCAGCTGCTAACCAAATGGTTGGAGGTTCAAGTCCACTCAAAGGCACCTTGGAAGAAAGGCCTGGCAATCTACTTCTGAAAAGTCAACCACTGAAAACCCTATGGAGCACAGTTCTACTATGACACACAAGGGGTTACCATGAGTTGGAATCAACTTGACAGAAACTGGTCTAGTTTCTGGCTACGAAACAGGGACAATTAAACGTGCCCACTTCACAGGATGGTGGTTCAGTGGTAGAATTCTCACCTTCCATGTGGAATACCCAGGTTCAATTCCCAGCCAATGTACCTCAAACACAGCCACGACTTGCCTCTCAGTGGAGGCTTGTACATTGCTAATGATGCTGAACTTCAGTGGAGCTTCCAGACTAAGATAGACTAGGAAGAAAGGCCTGGCAATCTACTTCCAAAAAACCAGCCAGTGAAAGCCCTATGGATCACAACAGTCCCATTATGCTTGTGGTCACCTCGAGTCAGGAGCCAACTTCATGGTAGCTAACAACAACAACTTCACAGTATAGTAAAAGGGATCAAAGAAGATAAAGTATATTTGAACATGCATTGTAAACCCCAACTCACTGTTCAAACATGAGGGATCACTATTATTAAATCATGCATATGGACAAGAATCAGAGAGGTATGTAGCAATAATAAGGCAAGCTGAGTAATGAGTCCAGAATCTGGAGACACACAGAAATGCAAAGATAGATGAGAGCAGCAGAGAGAAGGGTCATAAGCAGCAACAAAGAGGCCAGTGGTAAGTGTCTCCTATAAGCTAGGATGCAGCATACAAAAAAGGCAAGACCCTTTCCTTTCTCTTGATAGAGGAAAATTAAATAAATATCATACATTTATTGAGCACCTACTGTAGATCTGTATGGGGTTAGGGGTGGGAGTTGAGGGAGTGGGCTTACTCCCCTTTCTGTGTTTCCTACCTCAGTGAATGGCACCACCACCCACCAAGTGGTCCAAACCAGAAACTTGAGAATCATCCCAGACTTCTCTGCTCTGTCTCTGGTCCTTTTCCATCTAATCACTTACCAAGTCCTGTCAGTTTTACCTTCTGGAAGCCCTGGTGGTATAGTGGTTAAGAGCTATGGCTGCTAACTAAAAGGTCAGCAGTTTGAATCCACCAGTTGCTCCTTGGAAACTCTATGGGGCAGTTCTACTTTGTCCTATAGGGTCGCTATGAGTCAGAATCGACTCAACAGCAGCAGGTTTGGGTTTTTTTGTTTTCTCTCTCTAGTGCTGTGTCTCACTGGTTACCCCACCCACCTCCACCCAACTACCTTCCAGTCCTGCCAAACTACTTACAGTTTCTCTACTGTTTCATACTTTTTCAAACCTCTAGGACTTTTTGTCTCATGCTCTCAATGTTTGGAATGCACTTCTCCCTCTTTTCTGCCAAGTAAATATGGACTAAGCTTTTAAAACAAAGATCAATCATCATCTCCTTTATGAAGACTTTCCTACCTCTTTCGAGGAGAACTGGTCCCCAGTCCTTCCTTTGTACTTTCCCTGTACTCTATTTTGACTTCTATCATAGCACCTATATTATTACATTTACCATAGGACCTATAATACATTATTATACTTATCTATTTATTAGTTTATTTCCCCTTCTAGACTAGGTACTCCTTGAGGGCAGGAACCATGTCTGATTCATCTTTACAGCTCCAGTGCCTACCACAGAACCTAATAAGGGCTCAATAAATGTTGAATAGATGAATGAATAAAGCAATCATCAATGAGAAGAATTACAAGACATGAACTGGGTCCTCAAAGAATTTACTCTCTAGTTGGAGAGGATAGTACAAGATAGTATATAAGTAAACGTTAAATTGTGTGTTGGAGACAATAAGTGATGTAGGAAAAGAGAAAAAACAATGCAGATTCCCTAATTAGGGAAGAGTTCATGGAGTGGATGAGACTTAAACTGAGCCTCAAAGGACTGACGGAACTTGAACAGTTGTATTTGCGTGTCTGTTTATGAGAGGCTGAGGAGCTGCAGAGAAATTTTAAGAAGGAGAAATTAAACCTCAAGAACAACATCGACTTCTTCCTAAGATTCAGGGGGTTAATGTCAGCCCCTACACAGCACCAAATAACATTTCCAGTTAATACGGTGTCTTGCTCTTTGCTTTCAGAAAGTGAAGAAATTAAATTATCTGGTTTGGAATGGCTGCCTCTGAAGTACTTGGCACACAGAATGGAGATGAAGCCACCATCCTGGCAGAAGATAAATCAAATACAGAACAGCTCTGACAAAGCTCATAACACGCAACAAACTGAGAGAGACAGGACCTGGATTCCAGCCATAACCTGCAAGTCAAGGTCTCTGAGGGGCAGCTGCAAGCAGGATGCTAAATCAAAGAGGAAGAAGAAGTACTTTTTAAAGAAAATATCATCTCCAGAAACAAATTCCCCCCTTCCCCCCCGCAAAAAAAAAAAAAAAACAGCAACAAGCAGATGCATTGAAGAAGCACTTGAATATACTAGTGAGACCCACAATAGGGCAGATGCACTGAGACTGACATAGTTGCTTCTAGGGGTTCAAAATCTGAGAAGAGTTTGGAGGACTGAGTCGTTAACATTCCTAGTACTGTGATACCCACACAACACTAATACAGCTGGCTAAAAGTTGAAAAGTTTATACAATTAGCCTGATTCCAACCCCCTCCCCCATGTCTATGATACCAATAGGTAGTTTTGATTGGTGGTTTTTACTGACATGACCAGTTGTGGTGATATTATGTACTCTATCAGTCAAGTCAAATTCATTTTTTGGAGTCTTTGCTTTCTCCTTCTGCAAAGTAAATATAAAATAGCCCTAGCCCATGTCATTGACATTAGGGAGAACAGCCTGGCTTTCCTGTACCTTGCTTCATCGTGCCCTGGTCAGAGGCATAATCTTGGTGGAACATATAGAAAGAAGTGTACGACACTGGAAATTCTTTCTAGGACTTCTGGAGAACAGAGCTAGAGATGGAGACAGACACAGACATTCACATACACACACATTCATCCTCTATGGCAATTAAGCCAAAGCTATATCAAATTGTCACAAAGGCTACATCTTGGTCAGCTTCCTGACTGTGGATCTAGGGGTATCTAAACACCCTTCTCCTCTCCACTGCATGCTAAGGCCCACAGAATGTAGTTCCTGGCATAGCACATATACCCAAGCAAAGACACCTTCTCAGCCCCTTTTTCTCTGACTTTGCTCAGGATACCCTGATACTCTGAATCATACCATTACTTAGGAAACTTAATAGTGAGGCCCATGCTAGGATAACCACATCACATTTCAAAGGGAGATATATAACTACTCCACCATGCATCAAACATGCATGCAGTTCCTCACTTGGAGCAATTCATGGCCCCAGGTTCCACCATACTGACCTTGTGATGGTTAAGATTATATGTCAACTTGGCTGGGCCATGATTCTCAATGTTTATATGTGATCACACCCATGATGGACTCTGCTGTGAGTAGCCAATCACTTGAAAGGGAGTTTCCTTGAGGGTGTGGCCTGCATCCGAATATAAGCAGACATTCTGGCTTTTTTGCTCACTCTGGATCCTGCTGCTACCTCCCGTTCATCTGACCTCCAGTTCTTGGGACTTGAGCTATTAGCTTATCTGTCGATCTTGGGATTTGTCGATCTTCACAGCCTATGAGCGGGAGCCCTGCTCTCTGACATGCTGATCTTGGGTTCACCAGCCCCTGCAGCTACGTGAATCGAGAGAAGCCTCTATCCTGATCCACAGACTTGGGACATTCCAGCCTCTACAATTGCATGAGCCATTTCTTTGATATAAATCTCTCTCCATATATACTTATGCACTTTACTGGTTTTGTTTCTCTAGAGAACCCAGCCTAAGACAGCTCTCTACCATTCTCTATTCTGTTCTCCCTTGCTTAGTCAAGGTTGGATCTATTAAGGGCAGAAAGTAGGTGTCTTTATGTTGCTGTTGTTGTATGCCACTGAGTCAATTCCAACTCATAGAGACCCTATAGGACAGAGTAGAAGTGACCCATAGGATTTCCCAGGCTGTATTCTTTATGGGAGCAGATCACCAGGTCTTTTCTCCCCCAGAGCCTCTGGTGGGTCAGAACTGCTGACATTTTGGTTATCAGCTGAGCACTTAACCATCGCAGCACCAGGGTTCCCTAGGTATCTTTATACCCTGGACCAATTTAGTAAATCAATCTCATGGCTGTTACTCTATGTAATTACTTTACCTCACACCAGAGAGTGTCTGTGGAGTGGTCATTGCCCAGGAATATTTGCCCAAACGTCACTTTAAATCCCCCATTAAATAATTTTGAAGCACTCCTGTCTGTCTTTCTTTTTTCCACTTAAGACAATTGTAATTAATTGTCTAAGTACTACCCAGTAAAATGTTCTGCAATTATGGAAATGTTCTGTATGTACGCTGTCCAGTACAGTAACCACTAGCTGCATATGGCTATTGAGTACTTGAAATGTGACTGATGTGATTGAGAAACTGAGTTTCTAATTGTATTTGCTTTTAATTAACTTAAATTTAAATGGCCACAAGTGGTTAGTAGCCATCATTGTGAACTGCGCAGGCAATTAGATTGTGCACTTCATGAGGGCAAGGGTTGTCTGGTGTTTTTGTAACACTGTAACCCAAGTGCCTGTACACAGTAAGCACTCAATGAATACTTAATCATTTGATTGGTTAATCAGTCTGTTTATTTATTTAGCCCACTGGTATTTACACTAGGCTGACCATCTAGTGCTCATGGAAGCTATATCACAAGTGATGCCACCAGATAATCATTGGATGTTCAGGCTAGGAAGGGTGAAAGCAGAGTAAGTAATGGGGAAGGGAAGAGGAAGGGGGAGAAGAGGGATACTTAAATTCAAATCCTGGTTCAGACATTTGCTATTCACATGACCTTGGAAAAGTTACTTCTCACCAGGCTTCAGATTCCTCATCTGTAAAATGGGAATAATATTAACTATCTCACAGGTTTGCTGTGAGGGTAAAATGAGATAATGCCTATGAAGCACTGTAAACATAAGTGGTATGTATTATCATAATTATTTTTATGGAAGAAGAGGATTAGCTAGACAGGGATAGCAAAACCCAAGTGACTGAATTCTATACAATAAGCACAATCGTTGGTTTCTGCCCTGATAAACCCTTTTTCTTTCTCTATTTTTCAACCAAGGAGCCCTGGTGGCACAATGCTTAAGCACTCAGCTGCTAACTAAAAGGTTGGCGGTTGGAACCCACCAGCGGCTCCACAGGAGAGAAGACCTGGCAATCTGTTCCCATAAAGATTACAGCCTTAGAAACTCTATGGAGCAGTTCTACTCTGTCCTATAGCGTTGCTACAGTTGGAATTGACTCCACAGCACAAAACAACTACAATAATTTTTCAACCAAATCCAAAAAGGATCTTGTATGCCACCCCCCTCGCCACCTCCTTCTCTTCACATAGTTAACAACTTGGCCAGTACTAGCCACCAAAGCCATGATCCATTCAATAGTACCTCATGCAGTAACTTATTTTTCCACCACATACAGGCTTCCTGAAGCCACATGATCACCTCCACATTGACTACTGGGGTAATGCAGTCTGGTCTGAGGATTCGTCATGACAGTGGGCCTCTTTGCCTTTGGCCTTCCCTACTTCACCAACACAGCCACTGGAAGAGATGGTAGCATTTCAGGCCATGACGCTCAGTGCAAGAAATAGCCTGCACAGTTTGGGACTGATAGCTAAGGTTCAGGATATGAGGCTTTCTGGTATGGACATCCCCTACTCTGCTTCTTAAAACCAAAGGCAGGGTTGTGATATAAATAACTCATTAACTTTGCAAAGGACAACCAACTCTCTCATTTCAGGATGAAGTTGAAAATCATAAGAAATCTGGGGAATAAAATAGAAGTTATTCTGAAATAAATTAATCCTATTTTCTTTTTAAATTCTGAGAACATGATATATTTCTCTCTCCTTTGATTCATCTCACACAAATAATCCCCATAGCCTCCAGGTGTTCTGAAATTTTCACTGACAACTCCAGATGTCCCAAAGATAACTGGCATATTCAAGTCCTGGTTTCTGCTAACACCCAGATAGAAAGTCCCTGAAAGTAGAGAGCAAAGACTTGACATGATGTAGACATGTGAAAATGAGTCCCCCTTTTAATGCCTTGAAGTCCCTGTTTCAGTGGTTCTCAAATTTAGCATGCAAAAGAATCACCTGAGGAAAACATACATCTATCCTGAGCACCGCCCCCTCCAAGATTCTAATTAAGTCTCATATAGGGCCCAGGAAACTGCATTTTTTAACAAGATCTTTAACTGATTCTTATACAGATGGTCTATGAACTTTACTTGGAGAAGTAATGATGGCTTAAATGTGAAATATGGAATATAGTCAGTCAGAAATAGCTACCCAGAAGCCATAGTATGCAGACACCAGGCTACTTACAGAAGGAGACGCTACAAAAGTGATTAAAATGACACTGCTTTCACAAAAGTCCAACGGAGAAGGAAAATTTTACAAATACAATCAAGAACTGACAAAAAAAGTACCAAATAATACAGTGACCATGCAATTTATCATTCAAATCAGGACACTTGAGAGTAAAACAGAATACTTTTTATAATTACACTGGGGCAAAAGGCTTAAATCAGGCCCTTTGGTCATCCTACGGAGAAGATACCTTCTAGAAATAGGCCTGCTTAAATTTCAGGGACAAGCCAGCTCCAAGAGGTAGGCAACGGCCTACTCCATTTACTTTCACTTCCCACCTAATAAAATTATTTCCTTCCAGGTCAATTCACCTTACTAAAATATAAATGCTACTTGAGAGGGTAGGTGTGTGTGATGGGTGTTGGGGAAGGGGGCAGTGGAGAACAGGGAGTGATGATACATGAAACCATTATCACTTATTAATAGCTTAGCTTAAATCAATTTTCCCGATTAACTTGAGTTCACTTATTTGAGGCCTGCTGGGAAGGGTATAGAATAGGTATACTTTAATAGAGGGAGGGAAAGGCCAAGAATAAGGAAACTGAGGCTTCAAGAGGTTAAATGATTTGTCCAAGGTCACATGGCTTATAAGTAGAGAGGCTGCTTTGCAACCCAGGCCTTCTGACTCCTAGTCCGGTATTCCTGTCTATCCATTACACTCAAGATCTTTAGGAAAGAACAGTCTTAGTGAGTGTTAGGAACTCTGAGCAGCCAAGGAGTAGGTTTTAAAGGTCTGGAACACTTGACATATGTGGTAGGCAGAATAATGTCCTGCCCCGAAGATGCCCATGTCCTAAATCCCAGAACCTGTGAATATGTTAGGCTACACAGCAGAGGGGAATTAAGGCTACAGATGGAATTAAGGTTGTTAATCAGCTGACCTTAAAATAGGGAGATTACCCTGGATTATCCAGTTGAGCCCAATGTAATCACAGGATCCTTAAAAGCAGAAGTAGGAGGGAGAAGCGTAGGTCAGAGTGATGCGGTATGAGAAAAATTCAGCTGGCCATTGCTGGCTTGGAAGATGGAGGATGGGGCCGTGAGCCAAGGAATATGCACAGCCTCTGGAAGCTGGAAAAGATAAGGAAATGGCTTATTTCCTAGAGCCTCCAGGAGAGAGAATGCAGCCCTGCCAATACATTAATTTTAGCCCAGCGAAATGAATTTTAGACTTCTGATCTCCAGAGCTGTAAGACAATAAATTTGTATTATTTAAGCCGCCGTTTGAGGTAATTAGTTGCAGCAGCAATAGGAAACTAATACAACATGGCAGGAAGAGTGTTAGAATGAGACCGTGAAAGAATAAGAGAGAGAAGTGTGTGTGTGTGTGTGTGTTTGCACGAGTGTGTGCATGTGCGCATGAAAGAGAGAGGAGGAGAGAGAGAACGGCAGACAGACAAACAGGCAGAGATGCAACAGAGTTGAGGTAATTTATCTGCTGAGGCAAACCGTTTACTTCACCATTTTACCCAACAGGTAAAATTAGTAGACACTTCAGATATTTGTTTGGATTTACTCTTCTCTTTTTATATAAGTTACTTTGGATGTGTTTTCTAGTATTCAAAATGAGCATAAAAAAATCACTCATTTGCTAATGCTGCAATAGCTCATCTGATCCCTAGGACAGGTGCAAATTGCCCTTCCTCCCAGTACATCTCTTCTCAAAGAATCAGCATTTTAAAACCAGAACTTCAAATTGGGTAAGTAAGAGAAGTGAGACTGAAATAAAATGTTTCCCTTCCAGAACAATTTTCCTCTGAACAGAACATCTCTTCCTGCGTGACCCAAGGATGATTTTGCAGGTGACTTGCACAAGCATGAAATTCTATTTACTCTGCATTTATTTTTCTATTACTTGATTCCATGGAAAAAGAAGAGTGTTAACCAATTACAGAGGAAGCTGACTCCAAAAATGCTTCTCCCAACTGACAATCAGATTTTCAGGGCCAGGACTTCAATTGTGAATACACTGTGCTGTCTCAGAGACGAACCCTGAGCTAGGTTCTCACACAGTATAAATTCAGACAATATCAGAATTCTGATAAGCTCTACAGTTCTTGCTAACTTCAGCACTGTAGGAAGAACAATGTCTTATCAATCTGCAAACCAACAGCCCAAAAAGGGATTTCTCTTCAGCTGAATGTTAAACAATTGGATGACTGGCTGGCTCACGGGGCTTAATATTTTCATCAAACACACTGTGTCTCACCAAAATGAGTTCAGCTCATTCCAAGATCTCAACAGCTAATGTCCACAGCAGGGAAAAACAATTAGCCAATTCATAAAGTGAGGTTCAGTTGACACTTCCATTGGAAAAGAAATTGTTTGTTAGCTTATGTAAGAACCTATAAGCTGATTTCAGTGAAGACCAGACTTATCCAGACTTCACTCTTAGATAGATATTCCTTTTGTCTTGGGGCATTGTGGCTCTATAAATACTACAACTACTACTGTTAGCACAGAGCCCCGGTGGCGCAGTGGTTAGGAGCTCGGCTGCTAACCAAAAGGTTGGCAGTTTGAATCCACCAGCCACTCCTTGGAAACTCCAGTTCTACTCTGTCCTATAGGGTCGCTACGAGTCAGAATCGATTCAATGGCAAAGGGTGGTAGTGACCATTAGCATCATCAAAACAGGATTAAATAGGCAAAGTTCACTTCTGTAATGGATTATGACATCATCTTCCTAGAATAATATCCCTTCCCCATTTCCTCTTGTAACCAAACCCCACTTAAGTGTGACCACCTCACACCCCATACCCCACTATCCAGACCACTGGCATTGGCATGTGACTCATCCTACCTCATCTCCCTAGTTACCATAACTACTTCAGAGATAGGTGCCTGAAGCAAGCCAAAACAATCAGAGTGACCCCTTAGAGTTGATGTACAAACTATGGGAGTAAGTAGGTACTTTTACTTTCTCTAAGGCTGTAAGCTATAAGGACCATACAAACCTGGAGTTGTTCTGGCCATATTTTCAGCCATATGGAGAAAGCTTACCCAAGAATGTGATTATATTAAAAAAAAAAAAAAAGAGGCGTCAAGAGGTGGAAAAAGAGAATAACACCCCTGATTATATTGTTTGAGCCCCTAAATCCAGACGTGTAAAATCAGACAATCCCTGGACATCTTAGATGAACTAATAAATCCCATTTTGTTTAAGCTAACTTGGATTTCTGTAACTTGGAACCAAACTAATTCTAATATAGCTTCCCAGAATCTTTATTCTCTCTACTGCAGTGGTTCTCAAATTTAGATTCACCTGGGGAGCTTTAAAAATCCTATTTCCCATGCCACACCCTAGACCAATTAAATTGTAAGTCTCTGAGGTTGGAACCAGGAGCCCTGCTGGCGCAGTGGTTAAGCTCTAGGCTGGTAAACAAAAGGTCACTGGTTCCAACCCACCAGCCACTCTGCAGGAGAAAGATGTGGCAGTCTCCTTCTGTAAAGATTACAGCCTTGGAAACCCTATGGGGCAGTCTATTCTGTCCTATATGGTTGCTATGAGTCAGAATTGACTCGACGGCAGTGGGTTTGGTTTTTGGGTTTGGGGGTGGAACCCAGACATCAGTATTTTTCAAGTTCCCCAGGTGATTCCTATTATAGCTAAAGTTGATAATGTGGTCCTAAAGAGCAAATGACACTAGGCCCTCTTTGGTGATAGTTGGATCAGTATTTCCCTAGTTTGGCTGAGCTTCAGAAATCCCTGGGGGAATGTTTTTCAAAATATAGGCTCCTAAATCCCATCCATGGAGATTCTAGTTCAATAGACCTGGGGTAGGGCAGAAGAATCTATCTGCCTTTGAATATTTCCAGGTGATTCTAATGCCCAAGTTTGAGAACAGATAGGTAAAAGCAGCAGTATAAAAAGTAGTTGGCAGTCACCCCATGAATACTCAAAACAATCAATTCATTGGGGTTGGGGAAGAAAATACTAAAATTTCTTTGTATATTGTTGATGTTGTTAGGTGCCATTGAGGTGGTTACGACTCACAGGGACCCTATATAGAACAGAACAAAACACCGCTCAGTCCTGCACCATCCTCACAATCATTGCTATGTTTGAGTCCATTGTAGCAGCCATTGTGTCAATCTATCTCATTGAGTGTCTTCCTCTTTTTCCCTGGCCCTCTACTTTACCAAGCATGATGTCCTTCTCCAGGGACTGATCCCTACTGATAACATGTCCAAAGTATGTAAGACACAGTCTTGCCATCTTTGCTTCCAAGGAGCATTCTGGCTGTACCTCTTCAAAGAAAGATTTGTTCGATCTTCTGGCAGTCCATGATATATTCAATATTCTTCACCAACACCACAGTTTAAAGGCATCAGTTCTTCACTGGTATTCCTAATTCATTGACCAGCTTTCACATGCATATGGGGCAAGTGAAAATATCATGGTTTGGGTCAGGCACACCTTAGTCCTCAAAGGGGCATCTTTGCTTTTTAACACTTTAAAGAAGTCTTTTGCAGCAGATTTGCTCAACGCAACGCGTTGTCTGATTTCTTGACTGCTGCTTCCATGGGCATTGATTGTGGATCCAAGTAAAATGAAATCCTTGACAATTTCAATCTTTTCTCCGTTTATCATGATGTTGCTTATTGGTCCAGTTGTGAGGATTTTTGTTTTCTTTATGTTGAGGTGTAATCCATACTGAAGGCTCCAGTTTTTGATCTTCATCAGTAAGTGCTTCAAGTCCTCTTCACTTTCAGCAAGCAAGGTTCTGTCATCTGTATATCACAGGTTGTTAATGAGTCTCCGTCCAATCTTGATGCCGAATTCTTCTTCGTATAGTCCAGCTTCTCAGGTTATTTGATCAGCATATAGATTGAATAGGTGCGGTGAAAGGACATAACCCTGACGCACACCTTTCCTGATTTTAAACCACTAGGTATCCCCTTGTTCTGTTCAAATGACTGCCTCTTGCTCTATGTACAGGTTCCACATGAGCACCGTTAAGTGTTCTGGAATTCCCATTCTTCGTAATGTTATCCATAATATGTTATGATCCACACAATCGAATGGCTTTGCATAGTCAATAAACCACAGATAAACATCTTTCTAGTATTCTCTACTTTCAGCCAAGATCCATCTAACATCAGCAATGATATCCCTTGTTCCACATCCTCTTCTGAATCTGGCTTGAATTTTTGACAGTTCCCTGTCAGTGTACTGCTACAACCATTTTTGAATTATCTTCAGCAAAATTTTACTTGCATGTGACATTAATGATATTGTTGGATAATTTCTACAGTCTGTTGAATCACCCTTCTTTGGAATGGGCACATATGTAGATCTCTTCCAGTTGGTTGGTCAGGTAGTGTGATGGTTAAGATTATGTGTCAACTTGGCTGGGCCATGATTCTCAGTGTCTTAATCTAATCACTCCCATGATTGAATATACTGTGAGTAGCCAATCAGATGAAAGGGCGTCTCCTTGGGGGTGTGGCCCGCATCTGTATATAAGCAGACGTTCTGGCTTTTTGCTCTCTCTGCATCCTGTGGCTGGTTCCTGTCATCTCATCTCCCGCTCTTGGGACTTGAGCTGTCAGCTTATCTGCCGAACCTGGGATTCGTCGATCTGCACAGCCTGTGAGCAGGAGCCCTGCTCTCCGACCTGCCAATCTTGGGCTTGCCAGCTTCTGCAGCTGTGTGACCTGGGAGAGGCCTCTACCCTGATCCACGGACTTGGGACGTTCTAGCCTCTACAATCATGTGAGCTGTTTCCTTGATATAACATCTCTCTCTATATATATATATATTTATACACTTTACTGGTTTTGCTTCTCTAGAGAACCCAGCCTAAGACAGATAGCTATCTTCCAAATTTCTTGACATAAACAAGTGAGCACTTCCAGCCTTGCATCCATTTGTTGAAACATCTCAATTGTTATTTTGTCAATTCCTGGAGCCTTCTTTTTCACCAATGCCTTCACTGCAGCTTGGATGCTTTCAGTACCACTGGTTCTTAATCATATACTACCTCCTGAAATGATTGAACATCGACCAATTCCTTTGGGTACAGTGACTCTGTATTCCTTCCATCTTCTTTGGATGCTTCCTCCATTGTTTAACATTTTCCCTGTAGAATCCTTCAATATTGCAACTCGAGGCTTGAATTTACTCTTCAGTTCTTTCAAGCTTTAGAAATGTCGAGTATATTCTTCCCTTTTGGTTTTCTAATGCCAGGTCTTTATTCATTTCATTATAATATTTTACTTTGTCTTCTCGATCCATCCTTTGAAATCTTCTGTTCGGTTCTTTTACATCATCATTTCTTCCATTCGCTTTAGCTACTCTATGTTTAAGAGCAAGTTTCAGAGTCTCTTCTGACATTCATTTTGGTCTTTTCTTTCTTTCTTGTCTTTTTAATGACCTTTTTCTCTCTTTACATATGATGTCCTTGATGTCATTCCACAACTCATCTGGTCTTCGGTCATTAGTGTTCAATGTGTCAAATCTATTCTTGAGATGTTCTCTAAAATCTAGTGGGATATACTCAAGGTCATACTTTGGCTCTTGTGGACTTGTTCTAATTTTCTTCAGCTTGAACTTGTGTATGAGCAATTGATGGTATGTTCTGCTGTCAGCCCCTGGCCTTTTTCTAACTAATGATATTGAGCTTCTCCATCATCTCTTTCCACAGCTGTAGTCGATTTGAGTCCTATGTATTCCATCTGGTAAGGTTCATGTGTATAGTCACCATTTATGTTGTTGAAAAAAGGAATTTGTAATGAATAAATCATTTGTCTTGCAAATTTCTATCATGCGATCTCTGGTGTCTTTTCTATCTCCAAGGCCATATTTCCCAACTACTAGTCCTTCCTCTTTGTTTCCAACTTTTGCATTCTAATCACCAGTAATTAAAAAATTAAACTGACAAACGAGTAGTGGTTTATATATATATATTCTATTTATATTGATATTTCTGTATGTTTTGTAATGTTCATAATTTATTACACCAGTTTTATATGTAATATTTTACAAATAAATACATAACTCTTGGGACGTATACATTTTTGACAAGGGTGGATGATCATATATGCTTGGTGAGAACCAGATTAGAGAACTGTAAGCCTATTAATCATACACTGACCTTAAACATGGTCAGCTGAGACTCTAAGCATCCAGTACATATTTCCAGACATGAACATCCTTTTTCCTACAAAAACACAACTTTGTATGAAAACAGTGATATCTATTAATAACACATTCTTAAAAAAAAAAGAAACCTAGATTAAGTTTTAGAAGAAATAGGGAACTTCCTGGCACATGTGGTACCCTTTGATTTTTAACTGGAATTAAACTACTTCCAATTCTGGTTTTTGTTATATCCTCTTAGAAAACTTCTGAATTGTCTTCTCTCCCCTTTAGGAAACTTAATTTTTTTTCCCTCAAAATCCTAGCTCTGGCCTGTTCCCAGCCATCTGCAAGCTGCTCGTCCTAGTAGAAAAAAGGATTTAATTACCTCCCCCAATCCTATCCCAATCTTAATGTATAGGCAATTAACAGAGAAATAGTTTAACAAAACTCTGCATTTTCTGTAATCCTTACTTGCTTCCCACAGCATCTTCAAAATCATTGATGTTCTTTAAAGAAGTCAACTCTTTTTCCTACTGAAAAGTCTAAACACTGCCATTTCTTGGAGGCACTGTTTTCCACATTGTCTTCCAGAGTGCCCTGTTAAAAAGTAAATGCCCTTGAGAGAAGTAAGACATTAATAACTTAGTGAAAGGGAGTTTTAAAGGTACATCAAACCACTTTTCAAAATGCCAGCTAGTTGAAAGCTGGAACCCAAATGCAGGAGGCTCAGAGTACATAAACTTTGATACGAGGATCAGTACAGGGAATGATCTAGACTCAAGAGCATAGAGCAGTGGGTCTCAAAGCTGGCTGCACTTAAGTGTCACCAGATGCCTATTAAACACACAAATTCCTGAGCTCCACCCCAGAGATCCCCACTATGGGATGTAACCCAGGAAAATGAATTGTTAAAAAAAAAAAGCTTTCCTAAATGAATCGGACATAATCAGGTCTGAAGCCACTGTCAGAGGGCATTATCTAGAGAAGACAGGAAGAAGTAGGGCATTCAGGGAATAGTATGAGGGTCCTGGAGGTGGAGTGACCATGAAGAGGGAGCAGAATCCTCATAGAGCCCTAAAACAAATGATTTACTTGCCATTTCACTGAGCTCAACCCAGATTGTAGATGTCAGTAAATGAAAGTACAATTGATTTATTCTTATGAGCTAAATAAGTTTCCTGATTTAACCAATTTCAATCCAACCAATATTTATTCAGCACATACTATTTATAAAGCTCTGTGATGGATGCTGTGATGACTATGAAGAGAAATAAGGCAGTACCTGCCCTCCAGGGACTCACAGTCTACTGAGGGAAACATCTGTTGTTGTTGCTGTTAGGTGCCGTCGAGTCAGTTCCAACTCATAGCGACCCTATTTACAACAGAACGAAACACTGCCTGGTCCTGTGCCATCCTCACAATCATTGCTATGTTTGAGCCTACTGTTGCAGCCACTGTGTCAATCCATCTCATCGAGGATCTTTCTCTTTTTCACTGACCCTCTACTTTACCAAGCATGATATCCTTCTCAAGGGACTGGTCCCTCCTGATAACATGTTCTAACTAAGTGAGACAAAGTCTCACCCTCCTTACTTCTAAGAGCATTCTTCAAAGCAGAGTCTGATAAGTGCTCTAATACAGATGCAACTAATATGCTATGGGGGAATAAAGGACAAAGGAATTTATTCTAATTGGAGACCTCTGGTGAGACCTTATACAGAAAAGGTAGGGTTGGCTTATTTGGTTTCAGTATAGGGCACCTTATATTACTATCATTTGCAGATTATAATCCTATCAATAGTAAAGACCGTGTTATGCGAAATAAAGTGAGAAAGGTATGCAAATATCAGATTGTGGGACACAAAGGAGACTGGATGTTATTCTACATTCAGGGAGGGCATTTTGAGAGGCAAAGTGATCTAGATAAATCTGTTGGTTTTCTTTGTTTTGTTTTGTTTTGTGTGGGGAGGAGTTACTCTGGCTTCAATGCAGACAGAAAAAGAGGGAAAGCAGTTAGCAGGGGGTTATAGTAATCCAGACCAAAGGAAATGAGGGCCTCGATCCGAGTTCTGGCGCTGAGCATGAGAAGATTATGAGAGGTTATAAGAGTCACCTCAACCTAAAGAAAACAAAAATCCTCACAACTGGACCAATAAGCAACATTATGATAAATGGACAAAAAATTGAAGTCGTCAAGGATTTCATTTTACTTGGATCCACAATCAATGCCCATGGAAGCAGCAGTCAAGAAATCAGATGATACATTGCACTGGGCAAATCTGCTGCAAAAAACCTCTTTAAAGTGTTAAAAAGCAAAGATGTCACTTTAAGGACTAAGGTGCACCTGATTCAAGCCATGGTGCTTTCAATCACCTCATATGCATGCGAAAGCTGGACAATGAATAAGGAAGACCGAAGAAGAATTGATGTATTTGAATTATGGTGCTGGTGAAGAATATTGAATATACCATGGACTGACAGAAGAATGAACAAATCTGTCTTGGAAGAAATACAGCCAGAATGCTCCTTAGAAGCAAGGATGGCAAGACTTCATCTCACATACTTTGGACATGTTAATAGGAGGGACCAGTCCCTGGAGAAGGACATCATGCTTGGTAAAGTGGAGCTAAAAAGACAAGGACCCTCAATGAGATGGATTGACACAGTGGCTGCAACAATGGGCTCAAGCATAAAAATGACTGTGAGGATGGCACAGGACTGGGCAGTGTTTCGTTCTGTTGTACATAGGGTCGCTATGAGTTAGAATTGACTCGACGGCACCTAACAACAACAACAAAAAGGGAAAATTCACACGATTTGTCTACTGAATTAACTGTGGTGCTGGGAAAGAGTGGCTGATAATAAAAATATGACCTTAAATTTTTTCCAGAACTTTTAATCCTCTATAGGTTACAATGGCTAATAAATTAAGACAAGGGAGAAATGGAGGGAATCCACTGAAACTCCTACGTATAAAAATAATTCTAAACCTCAGAATTCCTAAAGTCACAGAAAAAAAGTCAGTTGGTTAGTAGTTTACACCTTTTTGGAGGATATGGAGGTGCATGGAATTAGCCAGTTTAATGATCAACTTTATTATTAACTTAAGGTATTTATACCCCTTGCTTGGGCTATTTCCAAATATCAAATTCACTTTCAAAAGACGAAGATTCAACTTCTGCTTCTGACCAAGATGGAGTAATAGGGACAGGATTCTCCTCTCACTGGAAACAACCCAAAACACAGACATTATGAGAAAAAAGACTTTTCAAGACACGGCACATCAAGCAACAAAGACAGTGATCCCTGAAACAAAGAAGGTAAGCCCAATGATTACCCAGCTTTCTTCCTGAATAGAGTTTCCAGGATGCAGTGCAGACAGGGAGAACAGAGGAGAAACCAATGGATTCCTTGAGTAGAAGAGAAGGAGCTAAGAATTCAGAGACAACAATGAGTCTATAGTTTGTAGGACAAAGTACTGGATAGGAGAGAAGGCAGTATGGAGAGAATCCTGGAGGTCTGCAGAGGGTGCCTCTTGAGTATTCAGCTGAATACTGATCAGAACATGCATGTTGGGAAACTACACAAGGCTAGGGGAAAGAATCACCTGAAAGGATCAGAGAGAACAGTAACCAGCATTCAACATAGGCGTGAGAATAGAGCCTAGGACTGAAAAATCTCGTAATTCACAAGATACTGAATTTAGTACTTGTCAGAAACTGTAAAGGGTCTTAGATTTTACCCTATTTGTAACCTAACAAGACAACCCATACTATTTCACGGATGATGGCAAAAGAAGACAGACTCATAGGTCATAGACAAAGGACTTTATTGCTCACGGCAAGTACGCATGTGCACATACCCAAAAACCAAACCCGTTGCCATCGAGTCAATTCTAACTCATAGCGAGTCGATTCCACCTCATAGCGACCCTGTACGACAGAGCAGAACTGCCCCATTGGGTTTCCATGGAGTGCCTGGTGGATTCAAACTGCTGACTTTTTGGTTAGCAGCTGTAGCTCTTAACCACTACACCACCAGGGTTTCCCATGTGCATATAAGCATCAGCATATTTGTTTGTGTCAGTTCCCCTTGCCCAAGTCCCACGGAAGTGATGTGATATGGCCCCAGGAAGATGTTACACGCACATTAGATTTCCATCACAGCTGAGGAACACCAAGCTTGGGGAATCCCACATTTTTATAGTGAGCAGTAAGCTTGTGGGTTCTTAAGGGAGTCCCAACAAGCCAGAAAGGTAACACAGGAAATCATTAGCACCCATCAAGTATGCACGAACAAGATAATAGAATCACCTTGAACGTGGGTCTGGGAAGTTACAATAAGGATAGGAAAGAAAGGGCCTGAGCATGGCTCAAGGGTACCTAGACCAGGGGCAAAAGGTGACTAAAATAGAGCAAGGACAGGCAGCACAGCATAATGAAAAATCATTTCATCTATAAAATGAGGATAGTAGTACAGATAGTCCCGGACTTATGACAGGGTTCCATTCCGAGGACTCTGTTGTAAGTCAGTTCTGACGTAAATTGAATACTTCATTTTTTTTTTAGTTTTCATTATTATTGCCTTTCATTATCAGTGTCTTTATGAATCCAATCTTTATTTGTCTTTGGGGGTTGGAAACATTACATATAAACTTACAGATATAATGACATCAGCAAATTATGCATTGCAACATTGTATATAGTACATATTACTAATGTTACAATGTACAAAAAGAACAGATGGTCATTAAATACATTTCATCATAGTGTGTAACTCGAATACATCATAAGTCGGGGACTACCTATACTTACAGTACTGGGATGTTGTGAGTTTTAATGATAATATATAGAAAACATGGAGCCTGGCACATAGCAGATGTTCAAATAGCAGCGATTTGAGAAAGAGGGAAAAAATTGAAGCATAGATGGTACCAATAACAAACTACAACCCTTGAAAAGCATTGAGGCACAGAGAAAGAGAGGGTGCTTTGCATTTAGAGACACCTGGGCTCAAACCACTTGCTGTGTATCCTGCAGCAAGTTACCTCCTCTCTCAGTGACTCAGTTTCCTCATATAGAGAGTGGAGATAATAATATCAATGTTGCAAGATTTAGAAATAATGTATAAAATGTAACTGGTACCTGGTATGGCTTGATATTTAATAGCTATTATTATTTTCATTATTAATTGTTAAATGTGCCTTGAACAGGCCTCAGGCAAAGTGCCACAGTGTAGAAGATTGCTCTATAAACTCTTCAGCCCTTTGGTTGAAAGCACAGAAGACAGACTAATGCTGATATCCATTTGTCTGCCACAGACAGCAGGAGTAACAAGAGGCCAGGACATCCCATCTAGAGTTACAAGGCATTCAAATGAATTACAAGAAAGGAGTGTCACCAGCCACATTAATAACAAAATAGACCATCCTGCTGGAAGGTTCTTCCTCAGCCTTCATAGCAGATATAAGCAGAATGTCTACACTCAAACCAAGTTCCAAATAATGGTTAACCAAACCTTCATATTTTGCTGTTACTTTAACACAAAAAAACACTTCAACCAGTTCCTCATTAACTTATGCATAGGTACCAAGAAAATGAAATCAGTATCTCTCTATCCCTCTCTGTCCCTCTCCCTCTCTGTTTCTCTCTCTCTCACACTCACACATGCACACACAGTATCATCAAAAGCTATTTCCAATTTATCTTCCTTCCATTAAAGCAAGTCAAATGCTCTTAGCCAAATTTCCCAGTAAATTAAAAAAAAAAAAACAATAACAAGGAAGAACACACTGAACATTGGCTCTCATCAAGGTCCCTGAGAAAATTAAACTGACACAGAAAGTATCTTTGGACTAATTCACAAAGGTAATCCATAGGTGTCATATTTTTCTAAACTAAAAGTCAGGATGTATAGTCTGGGAAGTATAAGCATACTTACAGAGGTAAAATCCTGCTACCCTTTCACTTTTCTGTCCAGACCTTGGACAAGTCACAAGCACTAGACTAAAAGAACATTTAATTGATTGTTTCTGGGTACTGATTTTGCACATAGTGGAATTAGTTGGGCTACAGAGAAGTAAACATTTAATTTCTATCAACAGACAAAAAATGAGCTGATAGATATTCGGGAAGACAGAAGTCTGGCTGGAACAATGCATCAAGAGAGGACAGGAAACAGTGTCCAAGCCCAAAATGAATGCCTGGGCATTCTCATCAGTCACTGGGGGAAAGAGATAGTGTACTTTATAAAGCAACAATCCAGAAAAGAAGATGGGAGGCAAAGAGTATTTTATAACACAGGAAACCAAACAGACTGCCTCCACAACAAGTGTGTAAGGTGGCCTTACAACTTTATGAGATGTGTTGATGCGTTTGGAGACTCAGGGAAAGCTCTCTGATAAGGAATCATGAAAAAAAGGTTTCCTAATAATGTGTAATTAAAATCCAATGACTTCTCCAAAATTGACTTGTTCTCAGAAACTCTGTAGTTGGCCATGAGTATAATTTAGTATACCGGAAGAGTCTTGCACAAGCAGGTAAAAGACTTGATTTCTGATGCTTTCTCTATTTCACCTATTACCCTATAAAGCCAAAAAAACACCCGTTGCCGTCAAGTAGATTCCGACTCATAACGACCCTATATTACTGCAGTGGATTAATTACTTTTGTGTGTGGCTTTTCTAGCCATGGTCTCGCAACTCCCACCCAAGTGATTGCGTGATAGGGTAATTGTGGCCTAAAAGAGGATTGGTCAATTTTGCCTTAAAAGAGAGCCAATTCCAGAGCAAAGAGAAGAGACCACCACCAAAGAAGGAGAAACCCGCAGTAGAGACCCACAGGAGATGGCACAGTGGCCTTCCTGGCCCACAGAGCGAGAAAGCTGAGTGCCTTCCAGCAGAGACTGAGGGCCAGGGAGAAGTCTATGCCTAACCCACAAATTCAGGACTTGCCAGCCTCCAAAACCATGTGAGCCATTTCCTTTATATGGTTCATGAGTTCTGTGAGATGTTGCAGGGAATTACTCATTGTCTTTGAGTCGATTCCAACTCATGGCGACCATACAGGACAGAGTAAAACTGCACTATAGGGTTTCCAAGGAGTGGCTGGTAGATTCGAACTGCTGACCTTTTGGTTAGCAGCCGTAGCTCACCATAGCTCTTAACCACTGAGCAGGGAATTAGGGAACCCAAAAACAGGAGGAAGAGTACTGAGGCGAGAGGGATTAGTTGATGTTAGAGATGATGCAGTGGTACACTAGCTTGGAAAAGTTAGACATTTGGGACATCTTAAATCTCTGCCTCAAAGGAACCAGCTTTGTGCTGATCCTTATAAAAGAAATTATGCATTTAATTACCCTATGGCTTTGTGTAATGTAACCTACGCCCAGATAGAAGATAGCCTCTTTGAGACTGCTTATAACCTCTTTTAGAGGGCAGTGGTGGTTCAGTGATTGAGGCCTTGCCTTCTATGCAGGAGACTCAGGTTCAATTCCCAGCCAATGCACCTCAAGTGCAGCCACCATTCACCTATCAGTGAAGGCTTGCATTCTGCTTTGATGCTGAGCAGTTTTTAGCAAAGCTTCCAAACTAAGACAGACTAAGAAGAAAGGCCAGGTGGTCTACTTCTGAAAATCAGCCAATGAAAACCCTATGGATGACAGCAGTCTGATCTCATTGTACAAGGGGTTGCCAAGAGTTGGGGGCCAATTCAGTGACATGCTTTTGCTCATTCAAAGAAAAATATTGATTATAATAAACATACATAGCAGAGTTGATGTCAGCAAAAATGACAGAATAGGGAACCCAAGTAACCATCCTCCATAAAACACCAAAAAAAAAAAAAAAAAAAAAAACTCGCAAAAACTATCAGGATCAACTTTATCAGAACTATAAAAAATAGTCAGAGGCAGAGCCAACATGGTGCCCTAGACAGCCACACAATGCCACCCCTCTGCAGCAAAGACCTGAAAAACTAAGTAAAACAGATACAAACATCAATCCTGGAACCCTAAGCATCAAATGAAGGGATAAAGAACTAGATCAAAAACCAAATGGAAGAAGAAACTGACAGAAAACAGAGAATGAAAAGAGATACAGAGTGGAGGTCTTCTGTCAACTTACACGGGCACAGCATCAACATCTTAGAAAACAGCAACAACCCTAGACAGGAGTACGGGAAGGCAACTTCACAGAGCTTCCAACAGGGGACAGAGAAACCAGTAACCAGAGAAAAATGCTTTCCCACCCCTCACCCTTCCGGTGAGTGGCAGCAAGAACCCCTCTGGCCCTTTAGCTCCCACTGCTGGGATCCAAAATATGAGCCCACCCACCCCGGTCTGCCCTACCCACTCCCACTGGGCGTTTTTTTCCCCCTCTTTCTTCCTTGTCTTTCTCCCTACCACCTAGCCCCGTAGACCACCTCTCTCCCTTCCCAAAGCCCATGCTGCACCGCCATGACCAGAGAACCACCGGCCTGCCACTGCCCCGGGTCCACACTGCCCTCACCTGCTGGCTCCCACTGTGCCGTCCTTTTTGTTTGTTTCTTTGTTTTCTCTTTCTCCCACACCTAGCCCCATATGCCACCTTACCCCTTTCCAGCTGGCCCCTACCAAGCCACCATGGCTAGACACCCAACAATACACCAGCCCACCATTACCCCAGGTCCGCTCTGCCCCCGCACACCAGCCCCCACTACGCCAGCGTTTTTTTCTTTCTTCTCTTTTTCCCTCCTACCTAGCCTCATACACCACCTCCCCACAGGCCCTTGCCACACCACAACAGACTGGAGTACAACCAGCGAACTGGCACGCTACTGTCCTGGGTCTGCCCTGCCCCCACCTGCCAGTCCCCATCACACCGCCAGTTTTTTTTTCATTATTTTCTTTTTTCCTTTTTTTTTCTTTCCTTTCTTCCTCCTACTTAGCCCCATATGCTACCTCCCTCCCCTTCCCACAGACCCCTGGGTCAGTCCTGTCCCAACCTGCCAGATACCACTGCGGTGGCCATTTTCTTTTTCTTTTTTCTTTCTCTTTTCCTTTCTTACTACCTCTGACCTAGCCCCATATGCCACCTCTCCCCACTTTCCATCAGCCCCCACCAATCTTCCATGGCTAGAGCATCTCCAGCGCTCAGGCCTACCGCTGCACCAGGTCTGCACCACCCTTCCCCTCTCGCCATTGACCAGCTGCAGAACACTGGGAAATCAAGTGTGTAGCACTCCCAATCAGACACCCCTGCCCATCTGGCACAGGGCTGTGAATGCTCCCACACCACTGGACAAACATCAAGAGGCAGACTATGATCACCCAATTCACCCTCAGCCATCTCGCTAAAACAGGGTACAGCAAAAGGGGCTCATCCTACTTGCTGCTGCCCTCCTCACCCACAAAAGGTGGTGAGGGCTATCATGCCCACACATGAGCAGGCAGCAAAGCATGTCCGGCCTGCCCTTCACATATCAAAACAAGCCAAAACATCAGGATAAAAAAACAAACATAGAATCAATAAAAAAAGAAAACGTTAATATCTTGGAGATAGCAGACAATATCAAAACATATAAAAATGCAGGACAAGATTGCTCCAGGAAATGACCAAAAGACTCAGATAAACTTCTGGTGGAAGAAAAGGCAGTGGAACTACCTGATAAGGAATTGAAAAGACTAATATTCAGGGAGCTCTAAGAGATTAGGAAAGAGAGAAAGAAAACAGACAAAACCAAGGTAAAAATAGACAAACTCATGGAAAACACAGGCAAAACTAATGAAAACATAGCCAAAATTGAGGAAAATACAGAGAAAGCAATAGAAGAATTCAGGAAAATAATACAAGAACAAAATGTCAAAATAAATAAACAATTAGTAATCACACAAAAATAACACCTAGAAATCCAAAAGATAACAACAAAATTTCAGAAATGGACAACTCAATAGAAGGTTTTAGGAGCAAATTTGAAACAATGGAAGACAGACTCATCAAGATTGAAGGCAAATCCATAGATGCCACATTGAGGAAAAATCAGAGAAAAGAATGAGCAAAACCTAAGAATTATGTGGGACACAATCAAGAACAAAAATTTTAATGTGATCGGAGTTCTAGAAAATGGAAAACACAGAGAAGGTTTCTGAAGATTTGCTGGCAGAAAACTTCCAAAATATCATGAAAGATGAAAAGCTAACTATCCAAGAAGCTCAACAAACCCTATATAGGAAAGACCCCAAAAGAAAGTCACCAAGACATATCATAATCACACTTGCCAAAAAAAAAAAGAGAGACAAACAAAGAATCCTGAAAGCAGCTCAAGAAAAATGCAAACTCACATAAAAGGGGAAACAATAAGACTAAGATCTCATTATTCGGCAGAAACCATGCCAACTAAAAGGCAATCGGATGACATATATAAAACCTGGAAAGAAAAAAACTGCCAAGCAAGTATAATATATCTTGCAAAACTCTCAAATATGATGGTGAAATTAGGACATTTCCAGATAAACAGAAATTAAGGGAATTCATAAAATCCAAACCAAATTTACAACAAATACTAAAGGAATTCCTTCAGTTACAGAACCAACAACATCAGACAACAACCTGATTCTAGAACACAGGACAGAATCACACAGATACCAACCTAGGTAAAGAATTCTCAATTAAAAAAAAAAAAGCCAAAAGACTTCTAACAGGGAAACAGATGTCAATCTGTAAATGATGAAAATGTCAAAACAATAAAAGGGGGAATAAATGATGTAGGTATAGAACTTTCAAATGGAGAAGAAGTCAAGGTGATATCAAATAACAAAAGATTGATTCAAACTTAGGAAAATAAGGGTAAGCCTCAAGGTAACCACAAAGAAAGTTAACAAATCTACTTATCAGAATAAAAAAGAAGAAAAACACAAAGACTCAGTAAATACAAAAGCTATAATAACAAAAACCACAAAAAGAAAATACACACACACACAAAAAAGAAACTCAGCACAGGAAAATAAGAGGAACAAAGAAAATGTCAGCACCACACACACACACACAAAAACACAATATGACAGCAATAAACTCATACCTACAGATAATCACACTGAATGTAAACAGTGTAAATGCAACTGTAAAGAGACAGAGTGTCTTAGAATAGGTTTTAAAAAAAACCCATCAATATGCTGTCTACAAGTGACACACTTTAGATGCAGACATACATACACTAAAAATAAAGGGATGGAAAAATGTATCAAGCACACAGTAATCAAAAAAGAGCAAAAGTGGCAATATTAGTCTCAGACAAAATAGACTTTAAGTCAAAATCAATCATAAAGGATAAGGAAGGACATTAAGTAATGATTAAAGGGACAATCCACCAAGAAGACATAACCCTAATAAATACCTACACACCAAACAACAGGGCTTCAAAATGCATAAAACTAACTCTAAATGCAATAAAAAGAGAAACAGTTCCACAATAATAGTCCTCCATGCATCTGTCAGTCTGTCATACTGTGGGGGCTTGTGTGTTGCTGTGATGCTGGAAGCTATGCCGCTGGTATTCAAACACCAGCAGGGTCACCCATGGCAGACAGGATTCAGCTGAGCTTCAAAACTAAGACAGACTAGGAAGCAGGACCCGGTGGTCAACTTCTGAAAAGAATTAGCCAGTGAAAAACTTTTGAATAGCAGTGGAACACTGTCTGATATAGTGCCAGAACACAAGCCTCTCAGGTTGGAAGGCACTCAAAATACGACTGAAGAAGAGCTGACTCCTCAAAGTAGAGTTGACCTTAATGACATGGATGGAGTCAAGCTTTGGGGACCTTCACTTCCTGACATGGCATGACTCCAAATGCAAAGAAACAGCTGCAAATATCCATTAATAATACGAACGTGGAATGTATGCAGTATGAATGTAGGAAAACTGGAAATCATCAAAAATGAAATGGAACGCATAAACATCCATATCCTAGGCATGAGTGAGCTGAAATGCACTGGTATTTGCATTTTGAATCAGACTATCATATGATCTACTATGCCGCAAATGACAACTCAAAGAGGAATGGCTTTTCATTCATCTTCAAAAAGAACATTTCAAGATCTATCCTGAAGTACAATGCTGTCAGTAATAGGATAATATCCATACGCCTACAAGGAAGACCAGTTAACATGACTATTATTCAAATTTACCCACCAACCACTAAGGCCAAAGAGGAAGAAACTGAAGATTTTTACCAACTTCTGTAGTCTGAAATTGATCGAACATGCAATCGGGATGCACTGATAATTACGGGCAATTGGAATTTGAGAGTTGGAAACAAGAAGGATGGGTGGTTAGAAAAAATGGCCTTGGTGATAGAAAAGATGCAGGAGATTGCATGACAGAACTTTGCAAGACCAACGACTTACTAATTGCAAATACCTTTTTTCACCAACATAAATGGCGGCTGTACATGTGGATCTCACCAGATGGAATACACAGGAATCAAATCGACTAACTCTACGGAAAGAGACAATGGAAAAGCTCAATACCAGTCAGAACAAGGCCAGGGGCCAACTGTGGAACAGACAATTAATTGCTCCTATGCAAGTTTAAGTTGAAATTGAAGGAAATTAGAATAAGTCCACAAGAACCAAAGTATGACCTTGAGTATATCCCACCTGAATTCAGAGACCATCTCAAGAACAGATTTGACGCACTGAACACTAATGACCAAAGACCAAACGAGTTGTGGAATGACATCAAGGACATCATACATTCAGAAAGAGGTCACTAAAAAGACAGGAAAGAAAGAAAAGACCAAAATGGATATCAGAAGAGATCTGAAACTTGCTCTTGAACATTAAGTAGCTAAAGCAAAAGGAAGAAATGATGAAGTCACAACAGCTGAACAGAAGATTTCAAAGGGTGGCTCAAGAAGACAAAGTAAAGTATTATAATGACATCTGCATTGACCTGGACATAGAAAACCAAAAGCGAAGAACACGCTCAGCATTTCTCAAGCTAAAAGAACTGAAGAAAAAATTCAAGCCTCGAGTTGCAATATTAAGGATTCTAGGGGAGAATATTAAACAACTGAGGAAGCATCAAAAGAAGATGGAAGGAATACACAGAGTCACTACACCAAAAAGAATTAGTCAACGTTCAACTATGTCAGAAGGTAGCATATGATCAGGAACTGACGGTAATGAAGGGAGAAGTCTAAGCTGCACTGAAGGCACTGGTGAAAAACCAGGCTCCAGGAAGTGACAGAACACCAATTGAGATGTTTCAACAAACGGATGCAGCACTGGACGTGCTCACTTGTCTATGCCAAGAAATTTGGAAGACAGCTTCCTCACCAACCAACTGGGATAGATCCATATTTATGCCTATTCCCAAGAAAGGTGATCCAACAGAATGTAGAAATTATCAAACAATATCATTAATGTCACAAGCAAGTAAAAGTTTGCTGAAGATCATTCAAAAGCAGCTGCAGCAGTATATCGACAAGGAACTGCCAGAAATTCAAGCCAGATTCAGAAGAGGATATGGAACCAGGGATATCATTGCTGATGTCAGATGCATCCTGGCTGAAAGCAGAGAATACCAGAAAGATGTTTACCTGCGTTTTATTGACTATGCAAAGGCATTCAACTGTGTGGATCATAACAAATTATGGATAACATTGCAAAGAATTGGAATTCTAGAACACTTAATTGTGCTCATCAGGAACCTGTATATAGATCAAGAGGCAGTCATTCCAGCAGAAACGGGATACTGCATGGTTTAAAGTCAGGAAACGTTGTGTGTTAGAGTTGTATCCTTTCACCATACTTATTCAATCTGTATGCTCAGCAAATAATCCGAGAAGCTGGACTATATGAAGAACACGGCATCAGGACTGGAGGAAGACTCACTAACAACCTACTTTATGCAGATGACACAACTTGCTTGCTGAAAGTGAAGCGGACTTGAAGCACTTACTGATGAAGATCAAAGGCCACAGCCTTCAGTATGGATTACACCTCAATATAAAGAAAACAAATATCCTCACAACTGGACCAATAAGCAACATCATGATAAATGGAGAAAAGATTGAAGTTGTCAAGGATTTCATTTTACTTGGATCCACAATCAACACCCATGGAAGCAGCAGTCAGGAAATCAAAAGACGTATTGCATTGGGCAAATCTACTGCAAAAGACGTCTCTAAAGTGTTGAAAAGCAAAGATATCACCTTGAAGACTAAGGTGCACCTGACTTAAGCCGTGGTGTTTTCAATCACCTCATATGCATGTGAAAGCTGAACAATGAATAAGGAAGACCAAAGAAGAACTGATGCCTTTGAATTGTGGTGTTGGAGAAAAATATTGAATATACCATGTACTGCCAAAAGAATGACCAAATCTGTCTTGGAAATATGACCAGAACGCTACTTGGAAGCAAGGATAGCGAGACTACGTCTCACATACTTTGGACATGTTGTCAGGAGGGATCAATCCCTGAAGAAGGACATCATGCTTGAGAAAGTAGAGGGTTAATGAAAAAGAGGGAGACCTAAACGAAATGGATTGACACAGTGGCTGCAACAATGAACTTAAGTATAACAATGATTCTGAGGATGGCGCAGGACCAAGCAGTGTTTTGTTCCATTGTACATAGGGTCGCTCTGATTTACAATCAACTCGATGGCACCTAACAACAAAAACACAGTAATCGTAGGAGACTTCAAAACACCACTCTCAGTAAAGGACAGGAGAACATTTAGAAAGAAACTGAACAAAGACACACGAGATCTAACAATACACACTTAACTCTCATGCTTAGATATACTGAACTACAAAAGACACAAGTGATTCTGATTTCAGTCGCTAGCTCTTTCTCACTAAAGGAACTGGTAACAACCATGATCCAGTTATCTATTTTCTGTATAACAAACTACCCCAAAACTTAGTGACTAAAAACAACAACCACTTTATTATATAATTATGATTTTAATGGGTCAGGAATTCTAACAGGTGATTCTTCTGTTCCACATGGCATCAAATGGGGTCACTTGGTGGTATCAACTAGTGGCTGGGCTGGTGTGCAGGATCCAAGACAGCTTCACTCACATTCCTGGCACCCTGGCAAGAACAGCTAGAAAACTGCTCTCAACAAGACCCCTCTCCCTCTTCATGGAGTTTCAGTGCCTCTCCATATGGTCTCCCCAGAAAAGTATTAAGACCTTTTACATAGCAGCTCAGGGCTTCATGAAACCAAGGTGGGATCTGCCAGTTCTCTTAAAGGCTAGGCCCAGAACTAACAAAGCAACACTTCTGCCATACTCCATTAGGCAGAGCACTGACTAGCCACCCGATTCAAGCACAGGGAAAATAGATCCTAACACTTGATGGGAGGAATGTCAAAGAATTCAAATCCATTTTTACTCTGCCACAACCCTTAACCAAAATGTCTAAGGGGCTATCAATTCCAGTTCAGATCAGCTACTGCCTCCAGTACCACATTGCTCTTATTCTCCACTGGGAATTAAGTCCCTGGAGTAGTTGTTTCACAATCTAGGACCCTTATTACTAATGGCAGTGAAACAAATGGCCTGAAACTAAGGCCTTAAGACCGTCTTTGGAATCTCTGATGACTAGAAGGGGTGGATCGAAGCTTCACTCACTTCAAGCACTGCAAGGAGTTATCTGTCTCTAGAGGTGAAGATTTAAGTTCACCTTTGGGGAAGACTATTCCTTTGTATTGTTCTTGGGGACCACTGTATAGTCATTATAAAGCTGCATGTAGAGACTGCAGACTGAAATCTCAACTGTCCTGCTTAATTGAGTGTATTCTTAGCTGGACTATGAAGATTTAGAGAATATATTTAATATGGATATATACAGGATTGTCTCTAAAAATTATCTTTTTTGGTCATAGAAACTCTAAGTAGGTCTTTTTGTCCAAATATTTGCTCCCAGGAAAGTAGGAGAACAAAACCATGCCAAGGAAAACACGTAGATTCAATTATCTCTTCACTTCATACTGGAATCAACACTGTGAAAAGCAACTGAATGGAATGTGCAGGTTAAATGTTCTGGTTTTCGATAAACAGAAGTTTAGGGAATTTGCGAAAAAAAAAACCCAAAATTACAAGAAATACTAAAGGGAGTCCTCCGGTTAGAAAATCAATAACATCAGATAACAACCCAAGACTAGAACACAGGACAGAACAATCAGATATCAACCCAGATAGGGAAGTCACAAAAATAAATCAAAACTAAAACACTGAAAATAGGAAAACAGATGTCAATATGTAAAACATGACAACATTAAAACAAAAAAGAGGGACTAAAAAATGTAGACATAGATTTTTCATATGGAAAGGAAGTCAAGGCGATATAAAGAAATAAAAGACTGGTATAAACTTAGAAAAATAGGGG
>NW_004444002.1:830261-848764 GCF_000243295.1 Trichechus manatus latirostris | reverse complement strand
GTGCTGTCACAGTATAGGGAGAGCAATTAAGGTCACATAACAATGTATGTATAAATTTTTGTATGAGAGACTAACTTGAAATGTAAACTTTCATTTAAACTTCTACAAACAAAATTAAAATTTTTTTTAAATGTTCTGGTTTTCAAGTACAGATTGTTGTTAATAGTTGAACAAGGACTCTATTTCTGAAACTTTATTCAACCTAGGAGTGGGCAGAAGAAATGTTGCTAGACTATATATGAACCAGGACTTCGAACCAGTTCAAAATGGTTCAGTAATTGCCATAGTAAATGAAGGCTACATACACATTGCACAGCAACCAAATCTGCTGCCCTTGCTATTCTGACCCAAGTAGGAAACAAACAGCTGTTCCCCACTCAAAGATGACTGCCTACCACATCGCTTTGAATATGTGTTGCTCTCCACAGTCCTGCCAATAATGTCACTCTCCAAAAGTCTTCCCACAGTCCTTCCTCCTGAAAGTTCCAGAAGCCTGATACAGGAGATCAGATTGTTGGCAGGACTGTGGAGAAAAACACACATTCAAAGTGGTACTGTTGGCCACCACCTTTAAGCAAGACAAAGCTATTTGTTTCCTACTCAGGTCAAAATATCACAGACAACAGATTTGGTTGCTGTGCAACCCGTACATGCCCCTTGTTTACAATGGCAATTACTGAACCATTTTGAACCGGTTTGAAACCCTGATGTCATGGATTGAATTGTGTCCCCACAAATATGTGTGTATCAATTTGGCTAGGCCATGATTCTGAGTGTTATGTGGTCTTCCTCTATTTTGTGATTGTAATTTTATGTTAAAGAGGACTAGGGTGGGATTGTAACACCACCCTCACGCAGGTAACATCCCTGATCCAATGTAAAGGGAGTTTCCCTAGGGTGTGGCCTGCACCACCTTTTACCTTACAAAAGATAAAAGGAAAGCGAAGCAAGCAGAGAATTGGGGACTTCATACCACCAAGAAAGCAGCGCCGGGAGCAGAGCATATCCTTTGGACCTGAGGTTCCTATGCTGAGATGCTCCCAGACCAAGGGAAGATTAATGACACAGATCTTCCTTCAGAGCCAACAGAAAAAGCCTCTCTCTGGAGCTGATGCCCTGAATTTGGACTTCTGGCCTACTAGACTGTGAGAGAATAAATTTCTCTTTGTTAAAGCCATCCACCTGTGGCATTTCTGTTATAGCAGCACTAGATGACTAAGACAGAATTTGGTACCAGGAGTGGGGTGCTGCTCTAACAGATACCTAAAATGTGGAAGTGGTTTTGAAACTGTGAATGGATAGAGAACCAGCAGCAGCAGAGAAACGGTAGCAGCAGAGAACTGGCAGCAGCAAAACCAGCAGACCAGGGTCAGATGGCGCTGGAGCCGACCCACGGAGTGAGAGAGCTGAGTGCCTGTGTGCAGGAGGCTTCCTGGCAGAGTGGGGTGCCTCCAGGCACTTATTGGTGGAGGTACAGAGCTTTAGAACACTTTCCCCAGCAGGGGAGATGCAGGTGTGAGACCCGAGGAGCCAAGAGGCCAAGAAACCAGAAAACAGAAGCTAAAGAGACAAGGGACACAAGAAGCCAAGCTGCCTCAGTCTCAAAAGGTATGGCCATGACCTTGGGGGTTTCAAAGGGTGGAGCCATGGCCTCTGGTGTTTCTAAGCATGGAGTTCCCACTCAGATGGACTGGGAGAATGGTGCGCCTAAAGCCGAGGGAGCAGAGTTGCTGTCCCAGTGGGCCTGGACGGCAGAGCTGAAGCCCAGTGCTAAAGGGCCTCCACTCAGAATCCAGAGAGTGTGGCCAATACCTAGAGTCTGGAGGACAGGGCCATTGTGTAAATTGTCTCAGAGAACAGAAGATTATTTTCAAAGCCTTGAGGGCTGATGTAATGTGTTCTGCTGACTTGCCTGGTGCCTGTTATCCCTTCTTCTCATCCAGTTTCCCCCATTTGTATGGAAATGTCTAGCTTGTGTCTGTTCTGCCATTGTACCTTTGGAAGCAGATAACTTATATTCTAGATTTCATAGATGAAGAGGAATTTTTGGATTTTGGACTTAGAGTTAAGACTTGCTATGATATGATGGGATGAATATGTTTTGCATGTTGCAAGGATGTGATTTTTTGGGGGGCCAAAGGGTGGAATGTCACGGATTGAATTGTGTCCCCCAAAAAATGGGTGTATCAATTTGTCTAGGCCATGATTCCCAGTGTTGTGAGATTGTCCTCTATTTTATGATTGTAATTTTACGTTAAAGAGGACTAGGGTGGGATTGTAACACCACCCTTACCCAGGTCACATCCCTGATCCAATGTAAAGAGAACTGATGCCCTGAATTTGGATTTTTGGCCTACTAGACTGTGAGAGAATAAATTCCTCTTGTTAAAGCCGTCCACTTGTGGTATTTCTGTTATAGCAGCACTAGATGACTAAGATACCTGATACGAACTGAGATGGTATTATGCCTGAACAGTTAACTTGTGTCTGCAGAGATAACCATGGACATTACTTTTTGTTTAGTTTTAAGAGATGTTATGACACTATGCATGCAAGCAGTATAGCTTTGGTGCCAAGGGAACGAAATGTGATACACAGCTAGGGAGAGATACATTCTCCCTACCTCCACAAAGAGCCCAGCACCCCTCTGACACCCCAAGGAGAGTTACCTTTGAAAGATAGCACTCTAGGTAGAAACTGCCAATCTCATTAGGGATAACACCAATACAAACTATAGTAAAGCTATACTAGACTGCTTCAAGGACAGTGGCTGGAGGAAAGAGTGGAGCAGAAGAAAAACTTCATGGCAGTTGCAAGATGGTAATTGTACAAGGCAAATAGGTTTGTGAGCACATTCACAAAATGCTTTCAAAAACTCCTAGATATGACTGGGGTAAGGAACTTTGTAGAGAGGAGAAGGGTTGCTAAGGCCAAGATATCAGGCCAATGGGAGTTAAAACCATGGTAATTTGAGCATTAAATGTTAATGTAGCAGGGGATTTCTTAAATGAGACTCAAAACATGAAAACCATAAAGGATGACTGATACATCTGACCACATTAAATCAAGAAATTCTGATGATCAAAAGTCACCATAAAGAAAGTGAAAGGACAAGCCACAAACTGGAAAAATATATCTGTAACACATATAACCAAAAAAGTATTATTACCAAGATTATAATAACTCCTAAAAATAAATTTTTTTAAATTTGATATAAAAATGGGAAAAGACAAAGAAGCATTTCATAGAATAGGAAACCTAAATGGCCAATAAACATACAAAAAATGCTCAACCTCATTAGCAATTAAAGAAATGAAAAGTAATGAGTTACTTATTGACAAGGTTAGGTTCCAAAGGCCAGGCTGTTAATGCAGAAATTGGCATTATGTGAAAATGGAGGGTTTTTTTTTTTTTCCTGTTTCCAGGCCATCCGTTTGTCCAATTTTTTTATTTAGAAAATATGGTCATAGAAATAATAACAGCTAAGATTTACTGACGTGCTCATCACTGTGATGAGTCCAGTTATGGATTATTCCCCTGTAGAGAAGGAGGCTTGGAGGAGACAAAGCTGGATAAAGCCACGCTCTGTGACTCGAGGGCCCACAACTTCACCACTACACTTTCCTCCTGTGCTGGGTCAGAGTTTTCCTTGGGAAGCCTCCTCCAAGGCTGCGCTCCCATCCCTGCAAGCCCTGCATTCACAACCCTGGAGCCTGCTCTACCCTCTGCGCATCACCAAGGCTTGGCAGTTCCTGCAAGGACTCTGGGAGCCTGGCCATGCACCCAGCTCCACCCAGGTGGAGGCTTCAGGCCCAGTTCAGCTTACTTTGGGATGTCATTAAACTCGCATGCATTTCTTCCAGGCACCCTCTCCGATGCTTCTTTCCTCCCTTCCCACCCTACAGCAATTTTGAGCTGCAGGGCCTCAGGCCCCACAGGAGCTGGGAATCCAGATTAGGCACCTGCTGGCTCAGTGCTGCCTGTGCGTCAGCCCAGAGGCTGTGGCCACGGAGGAGGCCGGCTCCACCCAGCAGCTAGATGCAGCACCATCCCCCCACCTACAGGACAGAGCAGAGGGCACAGGGCAGCTCCGCCCAGCTTCCCCGAGGCTGCCCAGAGACCCTCCTAGAGGGAGGGGGTGCTCCACAGCCATTACTGCCATGCCCACTGTCTCATTAATACGCAAAAGAGTCAGATAGTATATTTTTTACTATTGTCGTAAATGTAAAATGTCGGGTAACAAGATAGTTGGTAAGTGAGGAGTAGGTGTATACACTCACCAAATGGAGGAAAAAATAAGATTTTTATAATAAAAGATTTTGGCAAAAATGTGGTACAACTAGAACTCTCCTACATTGCTGATGGAAGTATAAATATGTTCAATGATTTTGGAATAAAAAAATTTGTCATTATCTGGTAAAGTTGAAGACATGCATACCCCATGACACAGCAATTCTACTGCTAGATAGTTGCCCTAAAGAACTCCTTGCACTTTTAACAACATTCACAGCAACATTCTAAATGTTTATTGGCAGAAGAATGGATAAATTGTGAAACTGTGGTATATTCATACAATGGACTATTACAAAGCAATGAAAGTAAAGCAACTGTAGATAATGCAACATGCGATAACATAGAAAAATCTTAGAACATAACTTAGAGTGAAAAAAGCATATCCCAGAAAAATACATACAAAATGATACTATTTTTACGAAGCTCAAAAATAAGCAATGAATGGTTTATGGATATGTAAATATATGGGAAAACTATAAAGAAATTCAAGGGAATAGTAAATACAGAATTCAGGATAGTATTTACCTCCAAGACACAACAGTGGTATGGTATCAGGGGAGAACACAGGAATTTCAGCAGTATTGGTAATTCACTAGTTCTGTGGTGGGGTAGTTGTTCAGAGTGGATTGTTTTATTATGATGGTTAATAAATTTCATATGGTTATATATATTATTTTGGTGTATCCAATATTTCATAGTGAAAATGGAAAAAAGTTAGTATGACCACATTTTATAGTCAGGCTCATGAGGAAGCCTAAACCAAGGCTTTGAACCAGTTCTGGTTTGAACTCCTGCTGATAATTTGCATTTCTAACAAGTCCCCTGATGAAAATTTGCATTTCCACCCAGATATACTGAATCAGAAGCTACATTTTTTAACAAGATCCCCAGGTGATTCTTATGCATAACTTTCTGGGAACTTGTTAGAAATGCAAATTATCAGCAGGGCTTCCAATCATTTCCTTCCAGTTCTGTGGCCCTGGCCTAAACACATCCTAAGTATACAAAGCTTGGCTAACAGACTGTTAGCAGCTCCATCATTTTATAAATTAAAAACGTACTCATTTTCATCACATAGCATGCCATTAGTGAACAAAAACTACAGGCTGGCTCCCAAAAGGCCTCACAGGAAGGTACCCATTACTTGGTAAATTTACCATGGTCTTGGGTCTGGCCTGTTGCCTTGTAAGCTCTGAAACCAGATAGCAAATCCACCTTTCTGCAATGCATGTACACTAATTAAGCTCCCCATACTAAAGCAGACACCAAAATGCCAATTCATATCTAGACAAAGCGAAATACAATCCTCACATGGACTGGAATAATCAAGTCAGCATGACCAGAGAATTCTCTCTCTATAGGCGTACTATGTGGGAGGCCAAGTCATAATAAAACCCCTTTTTTCCCCTTAATTTACCCTGAGAAATAACTGTCACGGGCAACAAATTATTCGTAGTTTACATGAGTAGTACTTTTTCTCCCTGTAGTTGTGGTATATAGAAAGCCACATTATACTGAGAAGATTATCTGATAAAATTATAATAAACAAAATAAAAAAACAACCCATTGCCATCAAGTCGATTCCAACCCACAGCGCCCCTATAGGACAGAGTAGAACTGCCCCCATAAGGTTTCCAAGGCTGTAATCTTTAAGGGAGCAGACTGCCACATCTTTCTGCCATGGAGCTGCTGACGGGTTCAAACCGCCAACGTTTCAGTTAGCAGCTGAGCGCTTTAACCACTGCACCATGAGGGCTCCTCTGAAATTATAATAAGAGGAATCAAATTAATCAAATACTTAAAGGCATCAGGGTAGTCTGATGCATCCATCTCAGTGGGACGCACTCAATAACAGGTCAAAGTGCCACTAGCACATTGGCTCAGGTTCTTTCTTCCCTTGAGCATTCTTGGTGGACACAACTAACGTGTGCCTTCCAGACTCTCCTTTTTCTATCTTCCTGGATTGACTGCACCCCTCTTCTCACTGATATTGGCTTTATGTAGATATATTAATACAGTATAACAGTAATGGTGGCCTTGGAGCGATCCTGTCTGTTCCGGTGATTGCTTAGGTCTACCCTGACTGCAGAAGGCCAAAAGAAGTAACGGATGGAATTTAAACAAGGAGTGAGATGATACATATGGCCTTTTAGAAACATGATGCTGAGAAGTAAATTGGGGTGGGGAGGGTGAACTGGACAGAGAATTGAAGGAGGATGATCTCAGAAGGCAGTTTATTCTCATTTTTCCATACTCTTGGGGGCACCTCATTAAAGCCTTTTAAGTACTTACAAGAGCTGTGAAACTACAATTGGAAAGAATTTGAGGCCCTGAGAAAACTAAAAATCTGAAGTGATAGTAGAAATAAGCATCCTTCAGGAAGCATATGTGATGTTTATTTATTCATTTTCTTGCCTTCTAAACAAATCCTCCTTCCAAAAGAATTTAAAGTACCTTCAGTAAAATATAAATATCCACAAAATAAAGACCAAAGATAAATTAGATATCATTAATGAGAAAGGGAGTTATAATTGTACCAGAAACTATAGATGAGAAAGGATATAAATATTCTTTGGGAATATTTCACGTAGGATCTGCCTGGTGTATTATTTGGGTCGCCTCTGTTTCATTTGCAGACAATATCACTGCCCTTCCTAGACAAAGAGGATACTACTGACCCAAGACTGGCAGGCTGAAGCGTTTTACTGCTTGATTTGAGCCAGCCATGTTGCCCTGACTGGTCCTCATTTGTGGCCAAAGTTGGTAGTACTACCTGCAGTTTTTGAAGACAAATTACCTAATTGATCCTCACAAGGATAAAAATTTTGGCTGCGGCTCTCTTAGCCCCAAGATGAGCAAACCACTGAATTGACTGGCCACTAATTCACCTGGGCTCTATAGTAGTGAATCTTGGGCATACATACCACCCAAGCAGACTCCACAATTCTTGGGAGCCCACAGACAGTAAGTGAGAAGTGAGAAAAACCCAGAGTTGAATTCAAGACTCACTGGATAATTGAATGCCAATGGTGCAGACTCATTCACATAAAAAATATGCCTGAGAAAACAACATACCCATACCTCTTCTAGGGAATATTTTCCAAAGATGCAAACATTCCAAAAATGGGGTACTTTTTTTTGCATACTGAATTACTGAGGGTCCCACCTCAGAAAATAGATGGCACATTCAAAAGGAAAAGTTAATAAAGGGACTATTTACAGTGATGTGGGCAGAATTAAGGGAAACTCCAGGGTTAGCAACAGACACCAGGATCCTTTACCACCACCCTTAATCAAAGGGGCAAGAGGAAGGAGGAGTAACTAGAACCTGTAGAGAACTATAGCTTTAGCAGAGAACTACCCAACAGGAGTTGAGTCCTTTGGTAAAGAAACACAGCCAATTGCAAATCACCTCCAGAAGGCAGCTGGAATAAATACCACAATCTTTCTTTTCTCCCACATTCCAACTTCCTGTCAGTACCTCCCATTGACTAAATACAATCAGAAGCCAGAGGGCAAAGGGAGTCCACTAATACAATCCATAAAGTCCAGCCTCCAGGGCACAAACCAGGGCTCCGAAGGGATCTGGAAGAACAAAAGGATAATATCCAGTATACACGCCAAAAACACTTTGTTTCTTCACTGCATATGTTAAAGATATATAATGGGGTGAAAACAATATTCTGTGACATGCATTTCACATAATTAACAACATAAACCTATAGCCTTCATCAGGGCATCTGCAGGCATTTCATCATCAGTATCAATTACAGAAATTATACATCCACTGTGTACTCACCACTACTTACCCCATATAGCCTTGTTATCATCAAAAGGATTTAAGATCTGGGAAAAGCATGACACTAGGCACTAAACAAAAGTAGATACGAAGTCACAGGTCCCGTCCAAAGCCTTAACATCCCACACAGGCTATATCAGCAAAGAAATATGTATTCCATTCTCAGAGCATAAGGAGAAACTGAAGAATCTGAGGAAGGAAATGTCCTCCAATCTTCCTTTCTTAGTAGGAATCCTAACGTAGAGTAAAGGGCCTGGCCTGGTGGTCCCACAAGCTCAAGACAGAGAAGGTGTGTATTTCTTCCTACAGTAAATTCATGAAGCTGGAAATGAGTAGAAAAGTTCTCTTCCAAGAGATGGAGCTAAGATAATGACAGAATAGTTTATCCAAAATGAGTACCATATTTTTACATAAATAACATGTGTCTTCTACAATTGTTTACCAACCACGCCCTCCTCCCACAGAGGTATTTTGGTAAGCACACTATGCTAATTTTTTTACAGCAACATGTAAAAAAAAATGGCATTCTGGCACTTATGAAAATACCTTGTGGGGGGAGGGTGCAAGTGGCAAAGGAACGTAGAAGGCGTGAGTTACTTGTGTAAAAATATGATAAATGCCAGGAACTAAGGCATTGAGCTAAACAGAGGAGTGGAGGACCTAGGGGTATGTAACTAAGGAGAAAAACATTCACACACTGGTCACAATTCTGCCATCCTAAATAAACAAACTTAATTCTTCCACACACTAGCCGTTCAAACAGTGAAAAGACAATTATCGTGTGTCCTCAAGTCTTTATTCCGTGAGTACCTGTGGTTCCTTCGTTATTTCGTTCATATCACATTGTTTCCAGACTCATCATTAAATTAAAAATTATACAGCCCTTTACAGTTGATAAAGTTAATTCTCTTTTGTTATCAATCCTCAAAATTCTATAAATTAGATGTAATTGTTGTTGTTGTTTAAAATAATAATATTTTCCCCATTGTACAGATAGGGAAACTGTGCCTCAGAAAGGCTAATTGTTCAAGGTCATATAGGTACTGGTAAAGAATATTGAATATACCATAGACAGCCAGAAGAATGAACAAATCTGTCTTGGAGGAAATACAGCTCCTTAGAAGCAAGATGGTGAGACTTTGTCTCACATTTGGACATTACCAGGAGGGACCAATCCCTGGAGATAGACATCACATGTGGTAAAGTAGAGGGTCAGTGAAAAAGAGGAAGACCCTCAAGGAGATGGATTGACACAGTGGCTGCAACAATGGGCTCAAAGACACCTACTATTATGAGGATAATGCAGGACAAGGCAACGTCATTCTGTCATACATGGGGTCGCTATGAGCTGGAGCCAACTAGACAGCACCTAACAACAAATGCATGCAGCTACTACACAGCAGAGGCAAATTTGAATTAAAATCCTCTGATCCTAAATCCCAGTTCCACTCTGAAACACTGCAAACTGGAAATTCTACTGTGAATGAGCCTCAGGTTTTCTATGTCCCTCTTAAAGTACAGCTCCCAGAAGTTAACAGAGTATTCCAGGCATAGTTTGTTTAATATTTCCAAAAGTGTTATTGGAGAATGACTAGCTCCATATGTTCTACCTCCCAGGTAATATTACTGCGTTTCAATGGAGTCTTGAATGCCTTAACCTCGAGTTTTCAAAATTGTGCCTTTTGGAGAAGCTTCAACCAGAGCAGCTCAGTTTTCATCCTATTTTCTCTACTGGTTTCCATATAAGATTTCATTTACCTGATCAAATAATTCATCTGCTTAAAAATAAATGTGAAAATTACTGCCTAGACCAAAGGAAAAATTGTAGGGCAGGCCAATGAAGTAAATATTTTAAAATCTTTCTGTACCTTAAATCCCATCTTTCTTCCTTCTCCTAACTGGTCTATTGTTGCTGCTTCAGCATGCTTCCTGATTGACCTTACATGGAATATAACTATGACTCAGAGAAAGCAAATCTGAGAAGAGTTCATTTACAGAACATGATTTTTGTTATTTTCATCACTCAACTTCTCAGAGAAGTTGGTTGTACTAAAACCTGAGTGAATAAATCAGTATGACTGATGACATCTCTATGCTTGTACGTTGTTTTTTCGGGATATGCATTTCAGCTTACTGATTATTTCCACAGGTTAAGAGTCTGTACCTATCCAGCTTTGAGAATGGCTGTATTATTTTTTCACCAGGGGCTTCTTTTTCTGGTTTCTCAGTACTTTAAATAACACTTACTTTTCCATACCACTGAAACATGGCTGATATGGTTTGATATTAAAACTCTGGACAAGGTGGAAATCAAAAGGTAAGGTAGTTGTCACTAAAGCTAGAAGTGAGGGCAGGGTTGAAGAGAAGTAGAATGAACTTTTGACAACTCTGACCGTGTTTCCACCCCCTTTGCTGCTTTGTGCAGAGAGGAGAACTGTAGAACAAAAGAGGAGGAGAAATGAAGCAATCAAATGAAGCTAGTGGAAAAAGAGAACAAGGTTCTGGGTTCCCAAGGACTAATAAACATGCAATCAGGCACTCTGACCAACTTATAATGCAAAACATATTTATATTGACAAAGCACTATAGCCAAAAGTTTTACACACATGAATGAACATATGTAACACACTGGGACTTTTTCTCAAATATGTCAAGATTTATGAAGTCTGGCAAAAATCTCTTTGCTTTTTCTTACTCAGTAAAAGCAGCTGCTAATTCCCTCTGTGACTTCTAACAGGCCAATTTTCTGAAAATTGGATCAGTATAAATGTAGAAGATACTCTATTCCAAGGAATAAAGTTCAAAAAATGAAATCAACCTTAGATTAAATCTGTCCAGGCCAGAAAGTTGTGCTTCAGCTTCTGTTTCTTTGGCATTCCCTACAGAAACAGAATCACCACAGTGCATTCTATGTTTCAACCTCAGCTCTGAAAATAACTTGCTTTCTGAGCTAGGGCAAGCTACTCCTCCTTTCTAGCCCTTGGTTTCCTCATATGTAAAGTGAGTATACAGAACTAGACGATTTCTAAAGTTCAACCCAATGCTGCCATTATTTGTTCTATAGTTCTAATGTTTAAGATTTACTCAGAGCTATAAATATATATAAGGAGCCCTGGTGGCACAGTGGTTAAAGTGCTCTGCTGCTAACCAAAAAAGGTCAGTGGTTCAAATCCACCAGCCGCTCCACGGGATAGAGATGTGGCAGTCTGGTTCTGTAAAGATTTACAGCCTTGGAAACCCTATAAGGCAGTTCTACTCTGTTCTATAGGGTCATTATGAGTTGGAATCGACTCGATATTGGCGTGTTTAGTTTGATGGTTTATGAATATATATAATTCTGCAAAATAAATCAAAAGGAGTCAGAAATCCAATTTTGTTCTTAATGGACCCATAGTTTGAAAGGATTTAAGTAAAAAGACATTTTAACAGAAGCAGAAAGTATCTTTTCTCCCCACCCCCAATACCTGATTTAAGTAACTGAAAGGATTTTTAAAAAGAATAAAACTATATCAGCACTGAAAATCAGGAAAGGGTATCATTAACAATCTTTAAGGCATTCCTAGAAAGTGAAATTCCTGGAACGTGAAAGCAATGGTACTGGATTAGTGGATAACCAGAGCAGATGAAACCTCAGTCCAAGACAGCAAAAGTAAGTGCAGTTCATCCAAAGAGAGCCCCAAGAGAAATGCTAAGCAAGATTGAACAAAACAAAGAGCAGAGATGGGCCCTGCAGTACTCATTAGCTTATTTCACTGAATAAATTACATTCAAAACAAAGGGATCTGGCAGATCCCTCCATCTCTCAAACATAAAAAGAGCAACTAGCAAGAGTAGCTTTTGCCCCTAGGACAATGGTTCTCAAACTTGAGTGTATATCAGAATCATCTAGAGGACTTGTTAAAACACATTCTGGGATTCATCCCTGAAGTTCCAATTTGTAAGTCTGGGGTGGGGCCTGAGAATTTGCTTTTCTACCAAGTTTTCAGGTGATGTTGATGATACTGGTCTGGAGACAACAAATTAAGAAATCACTGCCTTAGAATAAATCCCAAAGAACATATTTTTAAAAAATGGTCAAACTACCTAGGGATCAACACAAATATGAGTGTTGGAAGACGGAAGCAAAACAGCATGGAGCTTGTAGTAACATAACTGATAAAGAAAGGAGAAATAAAGGAAAATTAGCTCAACTCAGGAATAATATACATTAAATCACTACAATAATATTTCCAGTGAGTCTCATGTTAATTTGACAATTGTGAGTGATCACTGTGAATCTAACTGCCTGACCCATGATCCCACATCCTATAGGAGTATCTGCCCATCAATATTACACACACACTAACACAGGAGGTAACATATGAAAAAGTTCAAGCTGCACTGAAGGCATTGGTGAAAAACAAGGCTCCAGGAATTGAGGGAATACCAATTGAGATGTTTCAACAAACGGATGCAACACTGGAGATGCTCACTCGTCTATGCCAAGAAATTTGGAACACAGCTACCTGGACAACTGACCTATATTTGTACCCATTCCAAAGAACAGATATCCAACAGAATGCAGAAATTAACGAACAATATCATTAATATGACACGCATGGAAAATTTTGCTTAAGATAATTAAAAAATGGTTGCAGCGGTACATTGACAGGAAACTGCCAGAAAATCAAGCCAGATTCAGAAAAGGACATGGAAAGAGGAATATCATTGCTAGTGTCAGCTGAATCTTGGCTGAAAGCAGAGAATATCGAAAGATTTTTTGTTGTTGTTGTTGTTACTGTCGAGTTGATTCTCTGACTCCTAACGACCCTATAGGACAGAGTAGAACTGCCCCACAGGGTTTCCAAGGAGCAGCTGGTGGATTTGAACTGCTGACCTTTTGGTTAGCAGCCTGAGCTCTTAACCACTTTGCCACTAGTGCTCTGAATCTTTACAGGAACAGATCTCCAGGTCTTTTCTCCCAAGGAGCCACTGACAGGGTTCAAACTGCTGACAATTGGTTAGCAGTCGAGCTTTTAACCATTGTGCCACCAGGTCTCCTTACCTTCAAAAGGTGTTTATATGTGTTTTATTGACTATGCAAAGGCATTCGACTGTGTGGATCATAAAGAATAACGGATAACATTGCGAGGAATGGAAATTGTGCTCATGAGGAACCTGTACATAGACTAAGAGGCAGTCATTCAAACAGAATAAGAGGATACTATGTGGCTTGAAGTCAGGAAAGGAGTGCATCAGGGTGATATCCTTTCACTGTACCTATTTAATCTGTATGCTGAGCAAATAAACCAAGCAGCTGGACTATATGAAGAAGAAAGCGGCATTGAGATTGGAGGAAGACTTACTAATAACCAGCTTTATGCAGATGACACAACCTTGTTTGCTGAAAGTGAAGAGGACTTGAAGTACTTACTGATGAAGATCAAAGACCACAGCTTTCAGTATGGATTACACCTCTACATAAAGAAAACATCCTCACAACTGGACAAATATGCAACATCATCATAAATGAAGAAATTACTGAAGTTGTCAAAGATTTCATTTTACTTGGATCCACAATCAACACCCATGGAAGCAGCAATCAAGAAATTGAATGACATATTGCACTGGGAAAATCAAAAGACGCGAAGCAGAGCCAACATGGCGCTATAGACAGAGGCTCCATGGCGTCCCTCCACAGCAAAGACCTGAAAAACTAAGTAAAACAGAGACAAACGTCAATCCTGGAACCCTAAGCACCAAATGAAGAGATAAAGAACTCAATCAAGCACCGAATAGAATCAGAAATAGACAGAGAACAGAGAGCAAGAAGAGGTAGAGTGGAGGTCCCCCGTCAGCTAAAGCAGCTAGGACAAATAAAGCATTGTTGAAGAAGAATAAAGTAGGAGGACTTGCACTACCTGACCTCAGAAAGTATTATACAGCTACAGTAGTCAAAACACCCTGGCACTGGTACAACGACAGATACACTGACCAATGGAACAAAATTGAGAACCCAGATGTAAATCCATCAACCTATGGTCACCTGATCTTTGACAAGGGCCCAAAGTCCATTAAATAGGGAAAAGATAGTCTTTTTAAGAAATGATGTTGGCAAAACTGGTTGTCCATCTGCAAAAAAAAAGAAACAGGACCCATACCTCACACCATACACAAAAACTAACTCAAAATGGATCAAAGACCTAAATATAAAGCCAAAAACTATAAAGATTATAGAAGAAAAAATAGGATCAATGCTAGAGGCCCTAATACACAGCATTAACAGGATACATATCATAACTAACAATACACAAACTCCAGAAGATAAGCTAGGAAACTAGGATCTTCTAAAAATTACACACTTATGCTCATCAAAAGACTTCCAACAAAAGAGTAAAAAGAGAACCTACAGACTGGGAAAAAAATTTTTGGCTATTAGAAATCCAACAAAGGTCTAATCTCTAAAATCTACAGGAAAATCCGTCATCTCTACAACAGAAGACAAATAATCCAATTAAAAAATGGGCAAAAGAAATAAACAGACACTTCACCAAAGAAGACATTCCAGAGGCTAACAGACACATGAGGAAATGCTCGCGATCACTAGCCATTAGAGAAATGCAAATCAAAACCACAATGAGATACCATTTCACCCCAGCACTACCAGCACAAAAAAAAACAGAAAATAATGTTGGAGAGGCTGCAGGGAGACTGGTACTCTTATGCACTGCTAGTGAGAATGCAAAATAATACAACCACTCTGGAAAACGATATGGTGCTTCCTTAGAAAGCTAGAAATACCATATGATCCAGCAATTCCACTCCTAGGAATATATCCTAGAGAAATAAGAGCCATTGCATGAATAGACATATGCACATCCATGTTCATGGCAGCATTGTTCACAATAGCAAAAAGATGGAAACAACCTAGGTGCCCATCAGTTGATAAATGGGTAAACAAACTATGGTAAATACACAGAATGGAGTACTACGCAACAATAAAGAACAATGATGAATCTGCGAAGCATCTCATAACATGGATGAATCTGCAGGACATTAGGCTGAGTGAAATAAGTCAATCACAAAAGGACAAATATTGTATGAGACCACTCTGTAAAAACTCATGAAAAGGTTTACATACAAAAAGAAACAATCTTTGATGGTTACGAGGGGGGAGGGGTGGGGATGGAAGACACCAAATAGACAATAGATAAGTGGTAACTTTTGAGAAGGGTAGGACAGTACACAATACTGGGGAAGCCAGCACAACTTGTCCAAGGAAAGGACACAGAAGCTCCACAGACACATCTAAATTTCCTGAGAGACTGAATTACTGGGCTGAGGGCTGTAGGTACCATGTTCTTGGGGGAACATCTAGCTCAACCGGCATAATATAGTTTATAAAGAAAATGTTCTACATTCTACCTTGGTGAGTAGCGTCTGGGATCTCAAAAGCTTGTGAGCGTCAATCTAAGATACTCCACTGGTCTCACCCCGTCAGGATCAAGGGAGAATGAAGAAAACCAAAGACACAAGGGAAAGATTAGTCCAAAGGACTAATGGACCACAACTACCATAGCTTCTACCAGACTGAGTCCAGCACAACCAGATGGTGCCTGGCTACCACTACTGACTGCTCTGACAGGGATCACAATAGAGGGTCCTGGACAGAGCTGAAAAAAACGTAGAACAAAATTATGACCTCCCTCCCTACCAAAAAAAAGACCAGACTTACTGGCCTGACAGAGACTGGAGAAACCCTGAGAGTATGGCCCCCAGACACCCTTTTAGCTCAGTAATGAAGTCACCCCTGAGGTTCACCCTTCAGCCAAAGATTAGACAGGCCGATAAAACAAAATGAGACTAAAGGCGCATACCAGCCCAGGGGCAAGGACTAGAAGGCAGGAGGGGACAGGAAAGTTGATGATTGGGAACCCAAGATCCAGAATGGAGAGTGTTGACATGTCGTGGGGTTGGTACCCCATGTCACAAAATAATATGTGTACTGATTGTTTAATGAGAAACTAGTTTCTTCTGTAAACCTTCATCTGAAGTATAATAATTTTAAAAAAATCAAAAGACACATTGCATTGGGCAAATCTGCTGCAAAAGATCTCCTTAAAGTATTAAAAAGCAAAGATGTCACTTTAAGAACTAAGATGCACCTGACCCAAGCCATGGTGTTTTCAATCGCCTCATATGCATGTGAAAGCTGGACAATGAATAAGGAAGACTGAAGAAGAATTGAAGCCTTTGAATTATGGTGTTGGCAAAGAATGTTGAATATACCACAGACTGCCAGAAGAATGAACAAATCTGTCTTGGAAGAAGTACAGCCAGAATGCTCGTTAGAATTGAAGATGGGAAGACTTTGTCTCACATACTTTGGACATGTTATCAGTAGGGACGAGACCCTGGAGAAGGACATCATGCTTGGTAAAGCAGAGGGTCAGTGATAAAGAGGAAGACCCTCAACAAGATGGACTGACACAGTGGCTGCAACAATGGGCTCAAGCATAAGAACGACTGTGAGGATGGCGCAGGACCAGGCATTGTTTCATTCTGTTGTACATAGAGTTGCTATGAGTTGGAGCTGACTCAACGGCACCTAAAAACATATATAGGTACATGAGTATGTATCTATGTGACTGTATACACATATATTCATATATATAATAAAGCATATAGGGGCGCAGTTATAGATACTTCTTAGATATAACCATACATCTCACAGGATTGGTTTCCTGGGTTTGAAGGATTAGATCACAGTCTTATGGGATATCTCGGTAAACTGGCATAATATAGTTCATAAAGTTTATGTTCTACATCCCAGTTTGGTGAGTACTGTCTTAGTCTTAAAAGCTTCCAAGCAGCCATCTAAGACACAAGTATTGGTCTCTACTCATCTGGAGCAAAACAGAAAGAAGGAAACGAAAGACTCAAAAAAAGAAACTAGCCTACAGGACTAATAGTCTACACGACCCACAGCCTCATCTACCCTGAGACCAGAAGAACTGGTCTACCACTACCAACCATTCTGATCAGGGCCACAATAGTTGGATCCTGATAGAATGGGAGAAAAATGTAGAACAGAACCAAATTCCTTACAAAGGAAAAAAAAATTTACCGGACCAGTTGAGACTGGAGGACTCCCTGAGACTATTACCCTGAGATACTCTTCAAATCTTTAACCACAACTAGCCTCTGAGGTCACCTTTTAGCTAATTAACAGATTGGCTTACAAAATAAAGAATATCACCTGTGAATACTGTTCTCCTTTTAAAAAATCACCTATATGGGACCAGTCAACAATTACTTTAAAACAAAAATGAGAATGTAAGGGGGCAGGGAAACTAGATTAACGGAAATGGAACAACCTGAACAGAAATACTGAGAATGTTCATGCATTGTGAAGAATGTAACCAATGTCACTGAACAGTTTGTGTAGAAATTGTTGAAAGGGAACCAAAACTGCTGTGTAAACACTTACTGAAAACACAGTATTATTAAAATATAAATAAATCTATGTAACTAAGGAGGAAAATCATACTTAAACTAATCACTGCAATCCTTTATTCATAGATATGAATGGGTAACTAATGATCTCCAGATATTTGAGGAAAACAGCATGAAAGAAAAGAAATACAATACTAAGATGAATAAAAAAGAATACTCCAAAGGGTATATATGTGCAGGTATATATGTAGAGAAAACAGGCATAATTCAGAAGATAAAGACACTTTTTAAAATTCTAATAAATATACTCAGAAATATTAAAAGAAACATGTTCCATCCATTAAAAAAGGATACTCTTCTATGTAAAAAGAAAAGCAATAATTAGAGAACAAGAAAGATTTCTTATACATTAAAAATATGATAGCTCTTCCAAAATAAATCAATGGATAGAATGAACAGTAAAATGGTCATAGCTGAAACTAGACTATCAATCTGGAAAATGGAGTAAAGGGAATGTTTAGAACATAGAGCATAAAGCCAAAAAGATAGAAATTAGGATAAAAGCATTAAGAGAACTGTAGGACAGATTGAGGTGATCAACAAGTATTTAGTATCAGTTCTAGGAGTAAATAACAGAGGCAATGAAAGAAAGCATAATAGAAGAAATAACAGATGAAAACTTCTCTGAACTAAATACTCAACACCCTATATTGAAAGGGGTTACCAGGTACCAAGCAGAATTAGTGGAGAAAAAATAGGCATCTGTGATTGTTAAGGTTGTGTGTCAACTTGGCTGGGCCATGATCCTCAGTGGTTTGGCAGTTATGTAATGATGTAGTTTGGCAGTTATGTAGTGAAGTGATTTGGCAGTTATGTAATGACGTAGTCATCATCCATGATGTGATCTGATGTGATCAGCCAATCAGTTGTAAGGGGAGTTTCCTTGGGGGTGTGGCCTGCATCCTAAATATATATA
>NW_004444002.1:806728-818742 GCF_000243295.1 Trichechus manatus latirostris | reverse complement strand
GTTGAGAAGTTAGAGGGTTAATATGTTGTGGGGTTGTTAACCAATGTCATAAAACAACATGTGTACTACTGTTTCATGAGAAGTTATTTGTTCTGTAAGCCTTCACCTGAAGTACAATAAAATATTAAATAAATAAATAAATAATCACTGCCTCTTGAAATTTCAGAATGCGAAAGAAAAAAGAAAAAAAAATAAAGAGAAAGAAGTTATCAACAACAGATTTAGACGAACAGGAGCAGAAGTCTTCTGTGTCCTTTCATATGCAAATCAGAAGTGTCATTTTCCATGTACTTAATTTTGAAAAACCTAAACCCATACTCAATATTATGAATAGATCTATAGAAACTGATCTATAGATTCGATGCTGCTATGGATTGAATTGTGTCCCCAGAAAAGATATGCTGAAATTCTAAACCCTGTACCTGTAACCTTGTTTGGGGAAATAGAGTTGTTCTTTGCAGATGTTAACAGTCAACTAAATCATACCAGAGTAGGGTGGGTCCTAATCCTATTCCTTCTGAGTAGCATCATATAAAAGAGAGTCTCACACACAGAGGCAAGACAGGATGTGGAGATTCATCTACAAGCAGCCAAGGAATGCCAAGAAACACCCAGGGCTACCAGAAACTGAAGGAGACAAGGGTTAATGTGAATGCTAAGAATGTTCAGAGCAGGACTAATCACAACAGCCAAAAGGTATAAACAACCCAGATGTCCAACAGATGAACTGATAAACAAAATGTGGTATGTACACACAATGGAATATTACTCAATTGCAAAAACGAATTAAGTACTGAAACATGCTATAATGTGGATGAACCTCAAAAACATTATGCTAAATGAATGACACCAGACAAAATGTCATATATGTGTGATTCCATTAATATGAAATATCCAGAATAGGTAAATTCATAGAGACTAAAAACAAGTTAGTGGTTGTCACAGTCTGGAGAGAAGAGAGAATGAGGAGTGACTGATTAATGGATACAGAGTTTCCTTTTGGGGTGATAAAAATGTTTTGGATCTAGATTGAGCTGATGGTTGCACATTTTCAATGAACTAAATGGCACTGTGTACTTTAAAACGGTTAATTTTATATTATATGAATTTTATCTCAATAAAAATACATTATCAAAAAAGTAATTAATTTCTGATATGCACAAAAACATGGATAAATCTCAAATTCGTTATACTAAGTAAATGAAGGCAGACTCAAAAGGTGATATACTGTACGGCTCCATTTCTGTGACATTCTATAAAACTATAGGGACAAAAAACAGACCGTGATTGCTGGGGGTTTAGGGTGGTCAGAGGGGTTGACTACAATAGGGTACGAGGGAACTTGTACAGGTGATGGGAATATTCTGTATCTTAAGTCTCATGGTTGTTATACAACTATATGTATTTGTTAAAACTCAAAGGACTGTATACTAAAAAGGGTGAATTTTACTATGTGTATATTTACCTTCATAAACCTGACTTTAAAATATATATAAATGAAAGGAAAAAATCAGATTCTAGAGGTCTCTCCATCCTTGTGTTCTTCGTCTCCACTTAGCTAAAAAGCAATAGAAACACCCTTATTTTATTCCCAGGACAGCTTTCACATTATTTAGCAAGAGTTGTGTAATAGTCAAATCTATGTAAAAGTATGACTTTTACACCGTCAATCTCTCTGACTTCCCCCACAGTGCAGTGATTCTAAATTTATGGTAAAAGTAGAATTTCTCGATAAGACACAGATAAAGGGATGACTATGATATTTATTAAATATTTTAGATTATTAATTCATGCCAGAAATAAATGTATAGGGGTGGAAATATTGTAAACATTCATGCTATGCCGGAACAACCTACAGACCACATGGAACAGGATTCATGCCAGGCGAATGTGTAAAACTGGTGAAGTCTTGCTTTGGCATCACCATCCTTCCTCTTCTGGGAGCTTGCCTCTTTCCCCATTTCATTTAGATACCCCATGCTCTCATGCACTTCTCACCTCCTCCCATCAAAACCTGCTCTCCTCAGGAAAGTACCAGAAGTATAAAGAACCAAGAATAGCTTATAATGCTATTCAAGAAAGAGGAAATGAAGAAGGGAAACAGCATTTGCTGAATGTCATCGATATACTTTATGTACATTATCTCATTTAGTCCTCACAAAAGCCCTGTGAATTAGGCACTATTATCCCCATTTCACAGAGAGGAAAACTGAGGCCCAGAAAGATTAAGTGACTGGCCTACAATCATAGTCACACACCTAGAAAATAGCAGAGCTGGGATTCATACTGAAGCTTGTCAGCTTCCAAAGCCATGTTCTTTCTACTACAATACACTATCTCTACGAGGTGGGCAGGGTTGCACTGCAACAGGAAGAGAACCTTAAAATAGAAGAATAACCCTACGGATAGAATGACAAAGAACTATACATACAACACATAACTGAGTGCATGTAAAAAATGGCAAACTCTGAAAAAGACTTGTAGTCTAGTTAACAGTATTGTACAATGTCAGTTTCCTGGTTTTGATTTTCCCAGTGGGAGAAGCTGGGGGAAGAGTACCTGGGACTCTGCACTATTTTTATAACTTCCTGTGAGTCCATAATTATTTCAAAAGAAAAAGTTAAAAAATCAATCTCGGGTAGAGATTTCAGTAGAAAGAAATAAAACTAATTAACCTAGATTAGTGTTCATGGGGTTCTCTGGGTGGTGCAAACAGTTAAGCACTGGGCTTCTAACCGAAAGGGTGGCAGTTCAAACCTACCCAGAGGCACCTCAGAAGAAAGGCGTGGCAATCTGCTTCCTAAAGATCAAGCCATGAAAACCATAGGGAGGGCAGTTCTACTCTGACACACATAGTTTGCCATGAGTTGGAATCGACTCAATGGTAACTGGTTGGTGTTTATGGGTGCCAGGCTCCCCAAAACAAAACAAACAAACAAAAAACCAAACCCATTGCCACTGAGTCAATTCCGACTCCTAGCGACCCTATAGGAGAGAGTAGAACTGCTCCATTAGGGTTCCAAGGCTGTAAATCTTTACCGAAGCAGACTGTCACATCTTTCTCCCATGAAGCAGCTTGTGGGTTCGAACCGCCGACCTTTCAGTTAGCAGCCAAGCACACTTAACCACTGCATCAGTCCCCTTAAATTACACCACAAAGGTCATCATCAACTCTGCTTCCATGTAAATTCAGCTTTGGCTGCCAGAAATCTACTGTGGTTGTACAAAATAGCCCATTAAATGGAAAACGGGGGCCTGACTTTTCCCCCCTATGACTGAAGTGTAGCTGACAAGAAGTTCCAACTCTGATGAAATTCTTTCCTATTGAAAATGACTTGTATTACATGGGATTCCCTTCTACAACCATCCTCATCCCTGTACCTTGCTGGGTGCATATGTTGCCATCCATGAAGTCTGTCTGTACGCAGGGGCAATAAGAGGTGGGTGAGTTTATTGGATTCTTGTTGTAGAGGGCATGATGCTATTACAAGAGAATTGGCCATGGAGTTTGAACGCCAATTCTATGACTTTGTGGCTTCGTGACCTTGAGTAATTTATTCAACATGGTTTAGTCTCGATTTTCTCATATATAAAATAGGAGCATAGGTTTAAACAATCACATGAAATAATGGCTGTCAATTACAATTAAATTTAACAGTACTATTTCTCTTATCACTAAACACTGAAGATTTAATTGAACTGAAGGTTTATTGTCCTGGATACCGCACACTGTGTGTGCAAATAGCAGGTGGTGAGTCAAAGACCCCTTATGAAGCCGTTTCATAAGAGCACGTTCACAAATCTCCACACAGAAATGTGTTCTGTTATTATTCTCCATGGTCTAGATTTGCATGTGGATATATTTTAGCTCCCAGACCAAACTCTGTGTGGTAAAATTAATGCTTGGAGCTGCTGAATTATAAGAGTGAAGGTCTCCATTGGAGGCCCCGGTGTTAAGTCACAGCTCTGGATTTATGAACTCATAAAACATTAACTGCATTTCTCCATGATTTGTGTCTGATTCTGTTTTTCACACATGATGCATAAGTGAAGTGCACTATCCTCAGATGACATCAGTGCCCTGAAAAACCAATAAAATTGTTCTTGTGTTTAACTGTCTTCACACCCTAGCAATATAAAAACTGAATGATATGAAGATGAATAGGAAATCTATAGATTTCATAAGGCTATTGGTTTCACTGTCCTAAGCTGGAAGGGAGTGATGGACCAAGGCCTGGCATTAGCTAACTGGGCTCTAACAGCAGAATTTCAGGTAAAATGCTCAGGCTTTCCTGGTGATGTCCAGGGAATTTTTATTTTCTATTTTTAGTTTCTCCCATTTCCTTCAGAGACAGTGGTACACATTGCTTTGGGAAAAAACTGCTATCAGTATTTGCCTCAGTGAAGTTAACACAATTAGACAACATTTCTAGCAACCATTCCTCAGGCCTGGACCATGGTAGCAGGTGAGCAGCACTAAATTTCATAAAGCCTTGGCTCAAGAGCTATTATGTTAACTGATGTGCAAAGATGGCTTCTCAAAAGAACAGAGAGGTGATTCCTCCTGTTTGGCTATGTGGTCCATCAAATTCCAAAATGGAGAAAGAACATAAAAATGGATCATGCACTAGACCCACTGCAGCTTGGTACAAAGCCTGTCTCAGGTTCAGCAATACCCACGATCAAAAAAGAGCCACAGACATAAAGAATTTACTGAGTTCGTGGGATGGGAGAAGGGAATAGGATAAGGGAACAGATGGAAGAAGAGGGACCTAATAGAAGGGGAGGTAGCACAGTGGGTTAGAGGTCAGCTGCTAACTGAAAGGTTGGTGGTTCGAACCCACCAGTTGCTCCAAGGGAGAAAGATGTGGCAGTCTGCTGCTGTGAAGATTTACAGCCTTGGAAACCCCACGAGGCAGTTCTACTCTGTCCTATAGGGTGGCTATGAGTCAGAATCAATTCGACAGCAATGGGTTTGGTTTTTTGTTTTGTTTTGTTTAAGAGGAGATCACCGGATGCCTCAGACAAGGTAAAGTAATTGCCAGTTGAGGGGCCAGCCAGCAGAATAGCATCAGCAATTCAAGAAGACAAAGCAACTTCACCCAAGCTTCTTGCCATATAATTTACCACATGAACCAGGAGACTTCTGGGAGTGAAAAGGCAGTGCTCTTAATAATTATACCTGAACTACAGGTGTAAACTGGGATTGTACCTGGCAAACTGGGACATATGGTCAACCTTTCTATAATGCCCTCTTTAATCAGGATCCTACACTCGTTTTACTTTGTAAAGCAGAAGTCTGTTCTCAGGTACCACTGTTTACCTAAGAGCAACAGCCAGCTTCTTTCCCACAGAGAAGCTCCTGCTCATGTTACATACGCCACACTCAGGACCTATAGCTGATTAGCTCAAGTGCCCAGGCCCACCACACTAAAGAAACTAAAGTAAAATAAACAGGCCTCACCACCACCTTCTCACAGGTCATCTTGATTCAAGGATGAAAGATGAGCTATCTCATTCAGGGTCCTGAGTTCCCTGCCTGTGGATAAAGCCAGTGAGGTCCTTGGTCACACTGAAGAATCTGAAAAGAACACAGGCCAGAGAAGAACTAAGTATGGGTGGAATACACATTGGCTCCACTTTTATCTGCTCCACAGCCAAGAGTTTGAATGAGCCCTAGTTGGCCAGTCACCATTCTGTTCTTATACCTTGAGCACAACCTCTGGAAAAAGGGTAGACTCACAGAGACCCCTTTACCTTGGAACTAGTACACAGCTATTGGTTTCTTTTGACCAAATCTTATTTATATCAAAGCCTCTTTATTACCATCTACACATCAGAGAGGATCAGTGGGCATCCACTGGGAAAACCTTCTAGTCCAGGGATAGGTAATGAGCACTCCCAGTCTCTTGAGGGTGAGAAGAACCCTGGAACCCAGTCTTTCAGTGCTATCATTTCCTGTCTTGCATGGCTCTGTGCTTATACCTTCCAAAGATGATTTCCATCTCCCATTTTTCCCCTACAATTGTTCTCGCCTGCTGCTTAGACGAAAGTGTTCCAATTGTCCTTTTGCCTTGGGCCCTCAGTATCAAGACTGCTATTTACTTCACTGTGGCTTCCTAGCACTAGTCCTGTGCCAAGTTCATGTGCCTGAACCCTTTTTTTCTTAGGAATTCTTTTCCAGGAGGCTCCATGGTCCTTTATAACTGACTCCTGGCAAATCTGCCCCATAGTCCTTCCAGATGTGCCCAGACTTGTCCACTTAGCAGGGTATTATCAGATTAAGCTGAAACTGGGACCGTTAGCTACACTTAAAATAATCCTGTGAGTGAGGAAGTATCATCCCTATTTTATAGCTGAGTTAACTGCAGCCAAGAGAGGTAAGACTTACCCAAAGGCACATTGCTAAGAAAGTGTAGAGGCAGGACTGCAGTCAAAGTCTCTGAGCTATTAGCCCAGGGTACTTTGTACTCACCAATAGAGAAAATGCAACAAATAACCAGTAAATTTTGTTAAAAATAATAATAATAATAATAAAGTCAATAAACCAGCTGTGTGCAGACATAATCTAAACATTTAACATCTGTGTATCCTCACTCTTACCCCCCCAGAGTCTAATACTTAATAGATATGCAATAAGTGCCTGTCGGCTGTTCTGTGGTATTTGGCTGCCGCAGGGCCTTATCGCATTTTAAATATTTCACAAAAGACGCTGCAGGTTGTTTTAGACTATATCTTTTCGTTTCAAACATCTCACACTAAAGGCTAGAGATACATTTTGTGACCGAAAATGAACTCAGAAATGGAGCATTTGAAGGAGTGCATTAGAAACATACTGGAGCTTGAAACCTCCAAAGTAAGGAAGGGAAGTAATACACATATTCATCCCCCAAACCATCAAAGCTTCACAGTCCAGAGCTAGCAAAACCTCGTCAAAGGCTTAGGATAAGGGAAACAATTATCAGGCCTGTGTTATATCAAAACACACAACCTCTTCCAAGAAATCATTGGAAATCCAAGTCTCCACCAGCCTGTGCCCATGGAAACCATTCCGCCTCTAGAAAGTGTCCCACCAGGGAACCCCCTAGCACAGCTCCAAGTTGCTCCTTCGAGCAAAGCACGAGGTCAAAATGACTCTCTAACCGGAAGGCTCATCAGCGTCCCATGAGAGGAGCATTTTCTTCCCACAGTAACTCCCTGGAAAAGGGAAAAAATTAAACTTTAGACCCTCAAAGCAAATCAAATGATGGGTCAGTGTATCTGAACAAACAGAGGTGATTCATTAGCTGATTTGTCCTCCCCAAGTGGCAGACAGGAGGAATTTATTGCTTGTCTCAGGCATCCTTCAATTCTGACCTGCAAAGCAAGCAGATTTAAAGTAACCTTAACTTGGTGCTGAGGATTTTTTGGCCTGACTTCAAAGCTACTTCCATTATTTGCATTTTATACACACATACACACAGAGACAAGTGTCTTTGCCATACCAAGGTCATTCAATATCAAGACGATTAAATTCCCTCTAAAATGAAGCCCCATTATCAAGACTAATTAAATAATGACTAAATACACTGAGCAGTGCCTCTGCTCTAGAAATGCTTATTCACTGCTCTGGCACTGCTTATGCAAAAAGCTAGCTGTCAATAAGGAAAAAGGTATTTGCAACATTAGATCAAAACTTTTCCTTTGCCAGCCTCACTGTCACTTACACATACACCTACTACAACCACCACTGGCATAACCTTTGACCCAGATAAGTTAGGAAAAGAGTTAGACTTTAAGGTCTAGAGTTTGTTTTCTGCAGCCATTAGCAGTTTAGCTTTCAAATGCTTGTCTCTCATTTTCCAGCACTCTCTCTGAGCCAAAGTCTGCTCCCATTCCATAATTCCACAGGCTGCATCATTATGCATGGCTTGTAGTGCTTTAGGGAAAAGGGTAGAACGTGAACAGTTCCATCCAAGCACACCTTCTCAAATGGAGCAGACAGTGTGGGCAGGTGATGTACAATCTTGGACATGACATCAGTACTTAATGTGGGAACTTCTTCCACAAAATATGGAAAAGAAGGAGGAAGAACACAAGGAAGTGTATCTGAATATTTCATAAAGCTAGGGCAGGTTAAATTCTCATAGTCCTGCTAGTGTCAGATTTTGACAAGAAGATAAAACTCCCTTCAAATTTTTCAAGTCCAAGAGGGAAGCTTTTCTGTCTGACACCAATACAAGTAGGACTGGACCGTTCCCCTTCTATGACATGAAGCTCTTAAGATAATATGGCTACAGTCCAAACAGGTTAATCTCAACATATATTGTCCACAGTGAAGAATACCAATATTGCATTGTATTGTTCAGGTTTTCAATGAGTTCACGTAAAATGAGAGTAACAGGTCAAAAATAAAAGCAGACTCTCAACTACCCACTCTCTCCCACCCCACTACCCATACAATAAGATTCCATAAATACCATATTCATTCCTAACCAAAAAATTAAAAAACCCACTACTGTCCAGTTGATTCCAACTCATAGCAACCCTGTAGTGTAGAGTAGAACTGCCCCATAGGGTTTCCAAGGCTGTAAATCTTTACAGAGGCTGACTACCACATCTTTCTCCTGCAGAGCGGCACGTGGGTTCGAACCGCTGATCTTTTGGTTGGCAACTGAGTGCTTTAACCACTGTGCCACCAGGGCTCCTTCATTCCTAACACTGTGCTTTTATTCATTCTGGTCTATGAGTTGCCTTTTTAAAACCCCACCTTGCTCTGATATCTAGTTTAAATCTCACCTTCTCCATGAAGTCTTCCATGACTCTTCAATAAACAATAATTCTCCCCTTTCCTAGACTTCTGGAGTAGTTGTCAAACTTTAGCTCGCATCAGAATCCCCTAGAAGCTTGTTAAAACAAGGATTACTGTGTCCCACCCGCACAGTTTCTAATTCAGTATGTCTGAGATCAGGTCAGGCCCTAGAACCTGCATTTTTAACAAGTTCCCAGGTAATGCAGGTCCAGGAACCACACTTTAAAAACCACTAATCTATAGTATTTATCTTTACTACATCTAGCACTTGATTATATAGTCTTAAATTGATACATGAACATACATATGTAGTTGATTTAGGAATATATGTAAGTATTACACAAGACTTTATGCTTCAAATAACAGAAAGCCTAACGCAAACTGGCCTAAAACAAGAAAGGGAATTTATTTTTTCACTTAACTGGAACATCCAGCTACTGGTTAATCTAATAACTCAGTGATGTCTTCAAGGACTCAATTCCTTACATTTCTCTGCTCTGCCATCCTGTGTCAGCTTTACCCTATGACTGGTTCTTCTCCTGGCAGTAATATAGCTGCTAGGGACTACATATGTTCATATTAACATCCAGAAGGACACACACAGCACTTCTCACCAGCATTCCAAATAAGAGTACTAAAATTCACTCTGACTGGGATGCAATAGCTTAAGTCAATCAGGACCCATCCCTAGGGCATGGAGTGGAGTAGGCACATCTTGAAGCATGTGCCCTGTGAAGGAGAAGGGTGTATACTAGAAGGTAAGTCTGCATATTGTTAGGAAGAGTGTTGGAGAATGGATTCTGGAAAGTATTGGAGAAATATAATTAAAAACAAAATCTGTTCCCAGTCCAGAAAACCACTCCACAAAAACAGAATAGAAAGTGTCAAACACCTAAATTGCTTATTGTCTTAGTTATCTAGTGCTGCTATAACAGAAAACCACAAGTGGGTGGCTTTAACAAAGGGAAATTTATTCTCTCACAGTCTAGGAGGCTAGAAGTCCAAATTCAGGGAGCCAGCTCCAGGGAAAGGCTTTCTCTGTCAGCTCTAGAGGAAGGTCATTTTCATCCATCTTCCTCTGGTCTAGGAGCTTCTCAGAGCAGGGATCCCAGGTTCAAAGGACGTGCTCTGCTCCTGGCACTTCTTACTCGGTGGTATGAGGTCCTCTCTGTCTCTCTGCTTGCTTCTCTCTTTTATATCTCAAAAGAGATTGACTCAAGATACACCCTAAACTTATAGATTGAGAACTGCCTCATTAACATAACTGCCTCTAATCCTGCCTTATTAACATCACAGAGGTAGGATTTACAACACACAGGAAAATCACATCAGATGACAAAATGGTGGACAATCACACAATACTGGGAATTGTGGCCTAAACAAATTGATACACATATTTTTGGGGGACACAATTCAATCCATAACACTTATCAAAAGAAAAGTTTCATTCTTGAATAAGTATTAAACCAGAATGTGATGTATCACAGGGAATCTACTAAAGAGATTGCAAAGACGAAAAGAAATCTCACCATTTATATAGCTAATTAGGAGTCCCTGGGCTTAAACCCACCAGCCGCTTCACAGGAGAGAGATGTGGCAGTCAGCTTCTGTAAAGATTACAGCCTTGGAAACCTTATGAGACAGTTCTACTCTGTCCTATAGGGTCACTATGAATCAGAATCAACTCAAAGGCCACAGTTTTTTGGTTTTTTTCTTGGTTTTTGGGTGGCGAAACAGTTAAGTGCTCAACTACTAACCAAAAAGTTGACTGTTCAAACTCACCCAGAAGCACCTTGGAAGAAAGTCTTAGCGATCTGCTTCTGAAAGATCACAGCCTTGAAAACCCTATGGAGTGCAGTTCTAATCTGCAACACATGGGGTCACTGCAACACATGGGGTCACCATGGGTCAGAAGCCACTTGAGGTCAACCAGTCTGGAATACAGCTAAGTGGATACAACCCATTATATTCATGTTTTCAAGATAAAATTGCTAATTTTCTAGTATCTTTATGGCAGGATTCCTGAAGTTATATTAATCTCCTTACAAGAAACTGGAAGGCAGGGGAGGATTACCTGAAGTTACATTTTAAAGAGATGGCTGCCAGGTCTGACTTAATACCTTAGATTTACATACTTTTCAAAGAGACAAAGAAAGAATTTACAATTACAAGATATCCAAAGTGAATTCTGAAAGAACAGGGGAGATGGGAACGCTCTTTCTTTATTTTCCACAGAATTAAAACCTCTTAATTTTTATTTGCCCTTACAACCCACCCAAACCAAAACCACTGCCGTTGAGTCAATCCCATTTTATAGCGACCCTATAGGACAGAGTAGAACTGCCCCATAGAATTTCCAAGGCTGTAAATCTTTATGGCAGCAGACTGCTACATCTTTCTCCCACGGAGTGGCTGGTGGGTTCAAACCACCAACCTCTCAGTTATCAGCCAAGCGCTTTAACCACCGCACCACAAGGGCTGTGGTAGCCCTTATAAAAGTAACAAAACATGCCCACTAGACACTCCATCAAAAATATAAAATCAACAAAACCAGCAAGGGTATTGCCTACATCACTTGTATCACACAGGGAGCACTCAATAAACACTGTTGTTGTTGTTTTTTTTTTAATTTCTACCAATTGATTTGGAAGTGGCCTTACATAATCAGCTAAATAACCATTTACTAATTAAATTTTGTTCCTGATTAACTATTTGAGCTTCATCCAAAAGTGTTGACAGGAGCTTTCTGTATTTTTCTTATACACATCTAAGCAAGCAAGCACCAGCTCAGACATTTTTTTTCCTGCCACCATATGAAAAAATATTCTTTTTGGTTTACCATGAGAATATTAAATTTTCTTTAAAATAAAATTTTTAACCAAAACCTCCATAAGGAACTAGTTCCACCACAAACGTCTGGTGTCTCTCTGTTGAAACAGCCCTTACTGCCATGAACCATTATGAGTATCAGAAAGCTTTATTTTTATACATGGAGTTAAAAATCAGTTTCCTTATAACTTTTACTCTTTGATCTTAATTCTACTATTGAGGCCACACCAAATAAGTTTTTCTAGGACACTGACCATATGTTGGGATGTATATTTGTTTTTGATTATTTTTTTAACTTTTTTTATTGTACTTCAGGTGAAGGCTTACAGAACATATACTTTCTCATTAAACAGTCAGTACACATCTGTTTTATGACATTGGTTAACAACCCCAC
>NW_004444002.1:803971-805227 GCF_000243295.1 Trichechus manatus latirostris | reverse complement strand
GAACTTTATAGTTTTAGGCTTTATATTCAGGTCTTTGATCCATTTTGAAGTAGTTCTTGTATATGGTGTAAGGTATGGGTCCTGTTTCATTTTTTTGCAGATGGACACCAAGTATTGCCAGTACCATTTGTTAAAAAGACTGTTTTTCCCCATTTGATGGACTTTGGGCCCTTGTCGAAGATCAGGTGACCGTAAGTGGATGGATTTACATCTGGGTTCTCAATTCTGTTCCACTGGTCAATGTATCTGTCGTTGTACTAGTACCAGGCTGTTTTGACTACCATAGCTGTATAGCAGGTTCTGAGGTCAGGTAGTGTGAGTCTTCCTACCTTATTCTTCTTCTTCAATAATGCTTTACTTATCCGGTGCTTCTTCCCTTTCCATATAAAGTTAATGATTAGTTTTTCCATCTCTTTAAAGAATGTTGTTGGTATTTGGATTGGGATTGCATTGTATCTATAAATTGCTTTGGGTAGAATTGTCATTTTCACAATGTTGAGTCTACCTATCCATGACCATGGTATGTTTTTCCGTTTATGTAGATCCCTTTGGGTTTCTTGCAGTAGTGTTTTGTAGTTTTCTTTGTATAGCTCCTTTACATCCCTGGTTAGATTTAGTCCTAAGTATTTTATCTTTTCAGGGGCTATTATAAATAGTATTGTTTTCCTGATTTCCTTTTCATCATCCTCTTTACTGGTGTATAGGAATCCAACTGATATTTGTATGTTTATCTTGTATCCTGCTAGTCTGCTGAATCTTTCTATTAGTTCTAGAAGTTTTCTCATTGAGTCTTTAGGGTTTTCTATGTATAGTATTATATCATCCGCAAACAGAGACAGTTTAACTTCTTCATTATCAATTTGGATGCCCTTTATTTCTTTTTCTTGCCTTATTTCTCTAGCTATTCTAGCACAAAGTTAAATAGGAGTGGTGATAAAGGGTATCCTTGTCTTGTTCCTGTTCTCAAGGGGAAAGTTTTCAGCCTCTCTCCATTAACAGTGATGTTGGCTGTTGGTTTTGCATAGATGCCCTTTATTAGGTTGAGAAATTTCCCTTCTATACCTATTTGATTGAGAGTTTTTATCAGGAATGGATGTTGGACTTTGTTGAATGCCTTTTCTGCATCAATTGAGATGATTGTGTGGTTCTTTTCTTTCCTTTTACTTATGTGGTGGATTACGTTGATCGATTTTCTAATGTTGAACCGTCCCTGCAAACCTGGTATGAATCCTATTTGGTCATGGTGTATTAGTTTT
>NW_004444002.1:777154-803248 GCF_000243295.1 Trichechus manatus latirostris | reverse complement strand
TGAGTTTATTGCTGTCACTTTTTAGTGCTTTTTTTGTGGTGCTGGCGTTTTCTTTGTTCCACTTACTCTCCTGGGCTGAATTCCTTGTTTGTGGATTTTTTTTCATGTCTTTTATTTTTGTAGGTTTTGTTTTTACTGAGACTTTATGTTTTTCCTCTTTATCTTTCTGAGTAGGTTTGTTAACTTTCTTCATGATTACCATGAAATTTACCCTTATCTTTCTAAGTTTGAAACAGTCTATTATACTTGGTATCAACTTGCCTTCCTCTCCATTAGAAGGTTCTATATCTACACCGTTTATTCCCTCTCTTATTGTTCTGATGTTGCTGTCATTTACAGATTAACTGCTCTGATTCCCTGTTGTATTTCTTTTGGTTTGGATAGTCCTTGAGAGTTCATTTCCTTGATTGGTATCTGGCTGGTACGATCCTGCATCCTAGATTCAGCCTGTGAGCTGAAGTTGTTTGTTCTCAGATTGAAGGACTCCCTTTAATAATTCTTGTAACTTTGGTTTGGTTTTTACATAGTCCCTTAATTTCTGTTTATCTGGAAATGACCTAATTTCACCATCATTTGAACGAGAGTTTTGCAGGATATATTATTCTTGGCTGACAATTTTTTTCTTTCAAGGTTTTATATATGTCATCCCATTGCCTTCTTGCCTGAGTGGTTTCTGCCCAATAATCTGAGCTCAGTCTTATTATTTCTCCTCTGTATGTGACTTTTTGGTTTTCTCGAGCTGCTCTCAGGATTCTTTCTTTGTCTTTGGTTTTAGCGAATGTGATTACGATATGCCTTGGTGATTTTCTTTTGGGGTCTATCCTATGTGGGGTTCGTTGCGCTTCTTGGATGGCCAGCTTTTCATTTTTCATGATATTGGAAAAGTTTTCTGTCAGCAGTTCTTCAGTGATCCTCTCTGTGTTTTCTGTCTTCTCCCCGTTCTGGAACTCTGATCACTCGAAAATTTTTGCTTTTGACTGTATCCCACATAATTCTCAGGGTCTCTTCATTTTTCTTCGTTCTTTTTTCTGATTTTTCCTCAGAGTTTTATCCAAGTGTTTGTATTCAATTTCGCTGATCCTGTCTTCTACCGTTCCAAACCTGCTCCTCAGCCCTTCTATGACACTGTCCATTTCTAAAATCTTGCTGTTTACCTTTTGGATTTCTAATTGTAGTTTTTGTATAATTTCTAGTTGTGAATTTATTTTGGCATTTTGTTCCTGCATTATTTTCCTGAATTCTTCCATGTTTTTGTCCATATTTTCCATGAATTTGTCTGCGTTTTCCATGGATTTGTCTATTTTTTCTTCACTTTTGTCTGCTTTTTGCTTCAACTCTTGGATAATTCTGATTATTAGAGATTTGAATTCCCTATCAGGTAGTTCTAGAGCCTTTTCTTCTACTTGAAAGTCATCTGGTGTTTTATTTTGGACACCTACTGGAATCATCCTGTCCTGTTTTTGTAAATGTTTTGATATTGTCTGCTGTCTTCAGGGCATTCGGTATTTTTTTTCTTGTTTATTGATTGTAGATTTGTTCATTTCGTCCTGTATTTTTGTTTGTTTTATTTAGCTATATCTGAGCAGGGGGCTGTGTGTTCTTTGTTGTTTGCTCATCTGTGGGTATGATACTTTTCACCTCCTTCTCCAATTGGCAGGGTCAGCTGCTCAGATATGGTACATGAGGGCAGGTCTAGCTGAAGAGGACTTGCTTGGATGGGTTGTTTGTGGCACTTAGTACAGCCACCAGGGTGGGCTGATAATCAGTGCAGGGCAGGTTCCGGTAGGCTGTGCCTGGGCTGCTTGGTGATGTGATGTTCAGCGCACAGTGCAGGTAGGCAGGATGGAGGGGGAAGATTGTGACGTGTGGAGCTAAGATGGGTATGGGAGAGAGGAGAGAGGAACAGGAGCCAAAAACATACAGACAAAGAAACAAAAAAGAGTGCCAGGGGAGCTTGCCGTTGAAGTGGAGAGATGAGAGACTATGAAATGGAGAACAAAAAGGAAAAGAAGAAGAAAAAGAAAAGAATGAATAAAGCGTATATCGCTGGTTACCAGTAGTTCTGTCTCCTGCTGGAAGCTCCGTGAAGCTGCTTTCTCGTACCCCCTGTTAGCTGGTCTCTGATAGGAGTCCAAGATGGCAGATCCGTGCTGCATTAGCTGATAAGGGACCTCTGCATGTATCTCTCCTCGCTCTCTGTTCTCTGTCAGTTTCTTATTCCATTCGGTACTTGGCTGAGTTCTTTATCTCTTAATTTGATGCTTAGGGTTTCTGGATTGCCGTTTTCTCTGTTTGGCTTAGTTTTTCGGATCTTTGCTGTGGAGGGACGGCATGGTGCTTCTGCCTATAGTGCCATATTGCCCGGAAGTCCTGACAAGTATATTTGAATGCAGATGTCTTATACACTGGAAACTAACAAGACCATTTTTAATATGCTACTTCAATAAAAGACCAATTTGGGAAAATATGGTAAGCTGTGTATGGCACCAATTCTCTCAAAGATCATATGAATCTGTATGCTTGAAATATTTCATAGCTTAAAAATTTTTAAAAGAGGAATTATGTGAATAGATGGTAAAATTAGCCCACATAAATATACCAAGAAAAAAAGGAGGAAATTCATTTTGCCAGTGATAAGTAATTCAAATAACAATACTTTTTGGGTGTTTACTATATGCCAAAACTATACCAAGTTCTTATATACATTAGGTCACATAATCCCCACAACAATCATATAAATTAGGTGTGGTAGATAGAATAATGTAAACTCTGCCCCTCAAAAATGTCCACATCCCAATCCCAGTGAACATGTCATGTTACATACCAAAAGGGGCTTTGCAGATATGATTAAAGTTATGGTACTTATTCTGGATTATCTGAGTTGGCCCAATCTAATCACATCACCCCTTAAAAGTGGAGAGAAGATGGCCATGAGCCAAGTAATGTTGGTGGCCTCTGGGAACTGGGAATGACCCTTGGCTGACAGCCAGCAAGGAAACAGACTCTAGGATTACTACAGCAAGGAACTGAATCTGCCAACAATCCAAATGAGCAAAAAAATGGATTCTCCCCTAGAGACTTAAGACAGGACAAAGCCCTGCCAACACCTTGATTTTAGTCCACTGACACCCTCGTCAGACTTCTGATCTCCAGAGCTATAAAGATAATAAATTTGTGTTGTTTTAAGCCACTAAATTTGTAGTAATTTGTACCACAGCAACAGAAAACTAACACATCAGGTAAAGATTATTATTACCATTTACAGACAAAAAAGAAAATAATAAGTCTCAGAGAGATTAAGAAATATGCCTAAGGTCACACAGGTAGTAAATGGCAGAGCTGGAATTTGAAGATTTAAGTGTGCCTGATTGCAGAGCTTCGCCTTACAATGTTATACTGCCCGTAACAAGAAAGGATAAGATCCCAAAGAAGTTAGTTTTATCAGTAAAAGAAATAAAAATTAAGTTAATCCTATGCCTCATTACACAGAGTTCTGACAATCCTGCCAGCTGGGACCAGTAAATTTATGCAGGCACTTTTTCTGGTCTTTGAAAATATCTGACTTCAAAAGCAGGGTTGACTTTCAGAAAAACTATGATGTGAGCAAATGAGTATTTGTAACCTTCCTCTCACCCCTACCTTTCATTCACCACTCGCCGGTCCCTCCCTTCACTGTATCTCACGAACCTAAGAAGACTGGGAAAGCAAGATGTTCCTGAAAAATAACAAACTGGGGGGACTTGCCTCCCTCTCCCAAACCTCAAAACATTATCAACCCACAGTAATTAAGATGGGAATAGGAAAATAGACCAATAGAATGGAAAAGAAACCTCAGAAACAGACATACGCATCTATGAAAACCTGATATATAACAGAGTTAGTCATTGAAGATCAGAGGGGAAAGGTTATTTGACAAAAGAGGAATTATAAATTGTCTATAAAACATATGAAAAGCTGCTTAACTTCACTTCAAATCAGAGAAACACAAAATTAAAATATAATGATATGAATTTTACAACACCAGGTTGGTAATAAATCAAGGGTCTGTTAATAAGAAGCGTTGGTGAGATGTGGAACAATAAATACTTTTATACACTGCCAATAAATTGGTATGAACACTCTGGAAATGTTGAGTATGCTCATTCTCTATAAACGCAGTCATTCCACTCCTATAAACATGCCCTAGAGAATTTCCTGTACATGTATGATAGGAGACATGTACACAAAGATCTCATAGCAGTGCTCTTTGTAATTGCAAAAACTGGAAACAAGCCAAATATTCATCAATAGGAGAATGATTACATTATATTATATTCATACAATGGAATACAGTATTGAAAGTGAATAAAATATAGCTACGTGCATTGGCATGAAGGTAGCTCAGAAATACACTGTTAAGAGAATAAACAAAATCACAATATTATTCCATTCCTAGAAAATTTAAAACTTGCAAAACTAAACAATATATTGTATAAAGATACATATGTATGTGATTTTAAAAAGTGAAAACAGAAAGAGAATGATGAACACAACATTCAGTGTGTGCTTCCCGCTCATGGGGGTGACAAGCGAGAGGCAGAGAGAGGATTCAACTTGTTGATGTGACAATATTAAATTCCTTAAGCTAGGTGGCAGATTTATAGGTGTTTATCTACTATTCTTTTGCATGTATATTTCATTATAAACATTTTACATATGAGCTTAGAAAATATGCATTTGAGGAGTGGTTTTCAAACTGTGCTCTACTGAGCTGCTTAAAAGACGACTGCAGGGTTGAGAGAGGAGGTGAAGGGGGTGACCAGAGACGGGGAAGTGTGTTAAGGGGATAAGACTCTGGGTTCCCCCACTCTTCCTTCACTCAGAAGAGCTCCACCCATCTGAATATAGAGGTTTGAAAACCACTTCATTTCAAGCAGGATTCTTTGGCAGAAAGAAGGATGTACACTGAATTACAAGGTCCCCTTGTACACTTATATATTGGTATGGCATTAGCTATTTGGCAGAGGTCCAAAGAAAGCAAACGCTTAATTATCAGCAGCCACGGCCCACAGATGACAAATTCAAAATAAAAACAAAGCAGTTCTGAAATGATATTGCAGGTCAGGATGAGAAATTGGTACCTATATTTACATGCAACTTTTCAGGAATTCATCAATAATGAGACAGAATACAGAAAGGCAGCTTTTCTCTAAGCTTCTGCCCTGGGTTCCTTCTTCTAACCAGCTGTCAACTTCATAATTGCTTTCATCATCAAAAGGGGGTCTGTCTCTTAATCTTTTTCCCCTACCCCAGCTGCTCTCTCTCTTTCTGATAAAGTGTCCCACGTGGCTATACATATTTTTTTTCTTTTATAAACTGTCAGCAAATGTGAAAATTTATCAACTCCCCATTATTTCAGTCTCTTCAAATTCCCAGCTTCAATCATCAGGTATTATTGCAAAAGTATTTTAATCTAGCTGTAGTTTCAGCAATTCAAATACCTAAATGGATACCAACGAAAAAATGTCTTTATGAGTTTTAATGTATTTTTCTTTTCTCTGTAGCATTTTCAACCTAGTGAAACATCCCTGCTGACTTTGTCTTTTCATTTGGCAAAGGTCAGCTTTGACTACACCTTAGAAGCAACAGACATGGATGATCTGTTTAATGATGGCAATTTCCAGCTTTGACCTGTCCTTTAATTGTTTTTTAATCATATATTTGGCATGTTTGGTCATGGTAGTTCATTGCTTCCTTTGCCAAGCTGCTTTGTCAGTGAAAATGAGAGCACTTACTCTGGACAGCATTGAATGCAATCACACAGAGGACGGAACTCACTTTACCGTAGTTTCCCAAAGGTGGATACAAATAGAATTTCTAGAAATCTAGCCTTATCTTTCCATGAACAAATATGATCATGTCTAACATGCTTTATAGTCATCATTAAGTGATCATTTTTGGATATCGGAAAGCATTATGTAATGTGACTCATCACCTCCCTAATTTGTTGGGCTTTTAATCTTGAACTTTCATTCACAGATAAATACTCTTGTAAACAAATACCATTATAAAGGATTCTGTATTTAAAAAAAAAGGATTTACTAGTCCTAATGGATGGCCTTGTACCCAGTAAAGGAGCTACTCTATGCAGTGCATCACAAACTAGGGTACCAACCTGTAGCAGGATTTGACACAAATTCTGGCACACCTTGCTAGGATGTCAATTTTACTCAAAGACTTTGGGGGGGGTGTGAGGGGGAGGAAATCCAAGTAATTTAATTAAATAATGAAAAGCAGTATTTTTTATTAAGAAGAATTGACCTATTGTGAAATCGGATGTTATATTCATACAATATTATGATAAAGTGCAAGAATTTAAAGACATGTCTTGCTTTCAGAGGGTGCTTAGAGTTTTGTCCCCTCACCTTCAGAGTTCCAGTAAAGTTTCCTCTTGTCTGTCATTAGGAGTACTTCAGCAGAAAGGCTTGGGAAGACAGATCAAAAGTATCTCCAACAAGAAGTTACTCATCTACTTTCCATATAATGGGTGAGCTACTTTTCATACAGTGCATGAGTTTACACCTCAAAAAGCACAGCGTTCTGTTGTTCAAAATGCCTTTGTTCAAAATGCCTTTGAGGGTGAGGCAGGCACCTTACCTTCCAGGAGCATATTCCTTCAGATGCTACTAAGCATAGGCGTCCCCTCCCCCATTCCAGTTGGTTTCTTTTTCCACTACTAAAAGTCTACTTTCTCTTGAAGCAAAAGAGCAACCTCAACTCTGAAGCTCTGCACATACTCATTCTTTCTCCTTCTGTCTGACTACCTCACTGGAATGAGGTTGGTAAAGAGAGAAAATGAAGCCCTAGGAGGTCAAAGCTGGGGAAACCTAGTCACCCTTCTGCTTCCTGAGCTCAAGAAGGTAGGTCACATGCATGCATGCACACACACGCACGCACGCGAGCGCCAGAGAGCAAGGTTGACTTCCGTTTCCACTGTGCCCTGCGAGCGGAATCATGGAAGGCGCTGAAGGATTGCCTTGTGAGAAACCGGATGGTATGACTGTAGTGGGGGTGAACCATCTAGAAATCAGCAAAGATTTATTCAACACCATTTTTGGGATTTTCAGATAAACATCTTAGATGAAAAGGATGATACACCGTTTCTGTGACAAATGTGGATTACCGATTAAAATCTATGGGCAGATGATGCTATGGAAGCATGTTTTTTGCTATGATTGTGCTATTTTACGTGGAGAAAAGGGAGACAAGATGTGTCCAGGCTGTAGCAATCCTGTGAATCGAACTGAGAAGCACACACAAGGTTCTATCTTCATGTGTAGCACGGTTCAAGGATGCAAGAGAACGTATTTGTCTCAGAGAGACTTACAGGCTCATATCAACTTCTGTCATATAAGAGATGGAAAACCTGTTACCAGTGCTTAACTTGAAATAGTTCATCCTCCGCATTGCTCTACCACCAAGCTGAAATCTCTAATTGTTTTATAATGCTGCCAGACAAGCACCATAGAAACCATATTACACCCATTTTACAATGCAGCCAGATAAGCACCATATGAACTGTATCCTGCCAAAGCAGCACATCATGCTACCACCACCTCCTTTGCAACATGTGCCACATGAGCCAAATGGTCAGCCACATGAGGATATCTGTGTTCTTCCAGCAGAATTATCCACAGCTCCATCTCCAACTCCACCTCCTTCCAAGTCAGGAAACCTTTCATATTTCAACAAGAAAACATGGCAATCTAATAACCATCTCTATTCAGAACGATTTAAATTCAGGTGCTTTGAAATTCTACCTCTTACCTTTGCAGCTACTCACCATCATATCAGGGTCAACCAATAGTATCACACACTGAAGATATTATGCTTCCACAGCAACATTATGCATCACCCCACTTACTCCACCACCAGTAAGCCATCTAACGCCACATCCTCCCCAAGCCTCAGGTTCCCCTCGGTTGATTTATAGCCAAGCTCTATCACCTTCCTCGTAGACATTTTATTGCCTGGATGCCACCTTATATGAGATAATTTCCTCCAGGACCTCCCCTATCTCAACTTGGTGGTCCACCTATGAGTGTCCACCCTTCTCATCATTATAACTCTTTATGACAGTTCACTGAAGATCAAGGAATTCTGAGCTCTCCATTTACAAGGGAAGTGAGTCATGATATGTGGCCTGCACCAAGGCTACCCCCTCCACAAAGGCAGGGTCTGCCTTTTTAAACCCCACTTCTTGGACCACATCAAGCAGATCAGACAAGATATAGACCGTATTACCAATTATAATAGTATTTAGAACTGAAGATACGAGGAAAAAAGTAAGTAAAAGCAACCTTCTAGTTAAGCTTTGACTGGGGAAGGAAAAACACCTCTTACAAAGATGGCTATAAAACACTTAGGGTCTTGTCTCTTGAAATGGTTTTAAAACCTTGATCTTTAGGACTGATTTCAAGTGCTTTACTGTAGTTCAGATAAGTGGCTCAGCTGAACACAGCCATGTTTTAACAACTTTGTTCCCTTCATGTGGTTAAATTGACTCAGAGGTGACTATTTGCAATATTCTAAAAAAAAAGGTATGTTCCACTTTCAAAATTATTGCTTTTGTTAAATTCAATTTTTAGTTTTTTCTCTGATATATTTTGTTAATCTGGGTAAAAGGAATAAATTTGAATATGGTTGTAAAAACCAAAAGGGCTTTGTATACCAAACTATCTCATAACTTCTAATATCCTTGTTTCTAGGCCCAAACTGCTCTTTCTTCCTGTAGCTGAGACTTTGAACCCAATTTCCCTAGATTCAAACTTAGTATTTTCCACGTTCTGATTAATAATGGATGTTTGCAGCTATTTCTTCTCATTTACAGTCATGCCACATCAGCAAATGAAGATCCTGAAAGTTTAACTCCATCCACATCATTAAGGCCAACTCTACTTTGAGGAGGCAGCTCTTCCCCAGTCGTCTTTTGAGTGCCTTCCAACCTGAAGGGCTCATCTTCTGGCAGTATATCAGTCAATGTTTTGCTGCTATTCATAAGGTTTTCACTGTCTTAATTTTTTTTCAGAAGGAGACTGCCAGGTCCTTCCTCCTAGTCTGTCTTAGTCTGGAAGCTTAGCTGAAACCTGTCCACCATGGGTGACCCTGCTGGTATTTGAAATATCAGTGGCATAGCTTCCAGCATCACAGCAACATGCAAGCCTCGACAGTATAACAGACTGACAGTCGAGTGGTGGTAAAAATCTATACAAATCTTAAAAAAAAAAAAAAAACTTAAAATTTTCCAGGGTGTAAAAAGCCTTTTCCCCCTCCTGAATCTTTTCGCATTTCCTTTAGAAAACTTGAAATTATAAATGCTATCTCTGCCTCTTTGAGATGTATAAAAATCTTTTTAAAAGCTAAATAAGGCTCCTGCCAGTTTTGTATCCCAACAATGTCTTTTTTACAGCCCTGGTTGTACAATGGTTAAGTACTCGGCTACTAGCTGAAAGGTTGGTGGTTCAAACCCACGAGCCACTCCAAAGGAGAAGAGACCTGTCAATCTGGTCTCCAGTAAAGATTACAGCCTAGGAAACCATATGGGGCGGGTCTACTCTGTCATAAAGGGTCACTATGTGTCAGGATCGACTCAACAGTGTACAACAACGACAAAAGGAACCATCTCTTTGAAATTTGACCATCAAGGAAGGTGTTACCTAGGGTCACCTGGGGGATTGCAACCAATGTCACAGAACACTGTGTGTATAAATTTTTGAATGAGAAATTAACTTGAGCTGTAACTTTCACCTAAAGCACAATAATAATAATAAAAGATTGCAAATTAAAAAAAAAAAAAGTTTTTCCTGTCTCTGTGGAAGTTTAGCTCCAAGATGTAACTTCCTGCTTGTTGAAAATATATGAGAAATTTTATTTTTCCTTTGGATAGACAATTAACTTGCAGGTAATGGACTGTATCTACCTGGCTTTATAAAAGGGTGAAAGAGTTACTTTTTGTCTTTGTGATCTCTTGAGGGGATTGCCTATGATACACATTGCAGTCTGGCTTAATATTTGTTGAATAATAAAACTGTTTCCTTTTTGTCTACATTTTGTGGAGAGGTTTGGCTGGGTTGGTAGGAGATTTTATGTTTAATTGTATTTCTCCAACACTGTTGCAGGGTGCTTAATGGCTGCCTAGGTTTTTTAGCCGTCTTAACCAAATCTCCTTAACCGACTAGTGAGGTTACTTGGTGCTCTCAGTCTTCTCTAAACTATACTGATGCCCTCAGCATGCCAAATGCTCACAGCACGTAGGCTATGCTCTAGGATGCTTTCACACTTTAGTTCCCACCAGTTGAGTTATATGCTTAAGAAGAGTCAACTGTTTTTTTTCCAGATCTGTTGTAAGCCACTTGTACTTGTAGTTACAAAATATAATTAAATATTATATAAAACAAATACGACTGTGTTGTAAGCTATATTGTTTTGGAAATGACATTCGGTGGTCCTTAGGGAAAAAAGAGGTCCCTGGGTGGTGCAAATGGTTTGTGCTTGACTACTAACCTAAAGGTTGGCCGTTCAAACCCATCCAGCAACACTGCAGACAAAAGGCCTGACGATCTGCTTCCGTAAAGATTACAGCCAAGGAAACCCTATGGAGCAGTTCTACTGCGTAACACATGGAGTTGCCATGAGTCGGAATCAACTCCATTGCAACAGGTTTTCGTGGAATAAAACAACTTTGTCATGCAACAATGAGGCCCACAAAAAGACAAGCCCCATTAATCCATAAATAACTTCCAATCAAATTTGCTTTCTTTTTAAATCAACTTGTAAGAGTATAATTCTCGCAGAGTAAAATGCACCCAATACTTTAGCTTTGTTACAATGACTTTTTTCACAGGGGCTTAAGGCCTCACTAGACAAATTGCAATATTGCAACTGCTTCATCTGTTGTCAATTGAAAGCCACAAGTGTTATAATCTGGAATCAGCCAGTTTGGCAGATGAAATGTCCTACTATTAAAAAAAAACAAAACTTAGACAATTTGAGAGACTAGTAGGGTATTGTAGACAGCGATTTCAGCTTTTGCAGAGAGGGCAAGACCTCTGATAAAGCACTTGCATGATAATTTTCCAGATCCTCTGGTTTGGTCCCTGGAATCTGAATAGGCTTTTGAACAACTGAAACTGGCTATAGTCTCTTCCCCAGCTTTGGGGATTCCAAATTTTGTAGAACCTTCCCATTTGCTTTGTCATAAGAAGAAAGGTATCATTAGTAGAATTTTAATTCCAACGTTGAGAGTAGAGTACAGGCCAATGGAAACTTTTGTTCATTTTCAAAAAATAGGCTTCACAAAGGGAAAGGAAAATGAATTTAAAAACAGCTAAAAGAAACTCGACTGGACTATGGGAATTATCTAACAAAATAATTCCTACACCATAGTCTTTATGTGCTTGGTTAGTATTGTGTCATGAGCAAAATCATCCAAGTAAAAGAGGGATTTTAAAGGCATTAGACTCTTACTAAGAGCAGTGGTGGCACAGTGGTTAAGTGCTCAGTTGTTAACTGAAAGATCGGCAGTTTGAACCCACCAGTCACTCTGTGGGAGAAAGATGTGGCAGTCTGCTTTCGTAAAGATTACAGCCTTGGAAACTCTATGGGGCCATTCTACTCTGCCCTGTAGGGTTGCTATGAGTCAGAATTGACTCTACAGCAGTGAGTTTGGTTTATACTCTTACTACGTCTACCAAAAAGATGAAATAATTAAAAATGTATTAAAGAGATTAGCTATTTGTCAGAATTCTTTACAGATCACTGTCAAAGTAAGGACAGGAAATTTTCCCCTACCAACTTTACCAAGAACCTGGTAGCAGTTGAATTTCATATAATTAATGCCTGCAGAAAGTAAGATGTTTTGTCTAGTTCTGTGCGTATGATGTCTAGATAGCCTGAAGTGTTTTCCCTCTTCAAAAGCCAATGCTCAGTCACTGGGGCTCTCTTAATATACATATTCCCCATTTTGGGGATTCCAAGCTTAATGAATCAGACAGAGGAAGTCATTTTATTTCCACTGTCATCCAAGAATTATGAAAATGTTTATAGATTCCTATAAGCTCCAAGTGCAATGGATGACTCAAACTCTAAAAAAAAAACTCATTGACTAAAATTCAGCAATCTATTGGATTAAAATGACCATTTGTTGTTGTTGGGTGCCATCGAGTCGATTCTGAGTCATAGTGGCCCCATGTGACAGAGCAGAACTGCCCCACCGGGTTTTTTGGCTGTAATCTTCACAGAAGAGCCCTGGTGGCACAGTAGTTAAGAGCTCAGCCGCTAACCAAAAGGTCAGCAATTTGAACCCACCAGCCGCTCGTTGGAAACTCTGTGGGGCAGTTCTACTCTGCCCTACAGGGTTGCTATGAGTTGGGCATCAGGTTTGATTTTTGTTTTGTTTTTTTTATATATATTTTGACAGAAGCAAATAGATGGGTCTTTCTCCCACAGAGCCGCTGGGTAGGTTTAGCTTTGCTAAAAATTAGAATAACTCCTGCAAGTGAGCATGGTATTTCTCCCTTTGAACTTACGTTTGGCAGGCCTATGACTCTGGGTCTGAGACCATGTCCAGTGCCCAATTTAACTAAATCTTCTCATAATCATACTCAATACTTAAAAGGGCCTCTCTCTACCCTAGAAATCTTGAGACATAAAGTCATAAGGACCTGGAAGGACCTACAAGAAGAAGTCTGCCACCCCTATTAACCTGGAGATTTGTCTACATGCAAGTGTTCTGAAGGACAAATGAGCCGTCACCACAGAAGGAGAGACCCTTTCAAATGCTGCTGATCAACCAGATGGCTATTAAAGTGAAAGAGAAACCTAGCTGGATGTGAAGCCAACACCTCAGAAGGACTGGACCGTGGTTCTCAAAAAGGACTTGAAATGTAAATGTTCTATAATAGCTAATATTGGTACTGAACTCAACTGAAAGGAGGTATTCACAAACTTACTACTATTCTCATAAACTGCCTTACTATCCTATTCACAGTAATTGTTATTTCAAGTACTTTAAGAATTACATTTTACTGGAAAACAAATATGCTATTTGTTACACTACTTGTTCTTTCTGTACTCCCAGTAATGGTTACTACAATTGTGCATTTCTAATCAGCTCTAAATTGTACTTCCAATATAGGCATGGCCTGGAAATAAAAGGCCAACAATCTCATTGCTGGCAGAGTAAAAATGGGACCCTCTTCATTACTAATTTTTAAATATAATTTATTTTATTTTTGTTGTTGAACAATACTAATTTTTATAATATCAAAGTAAAGTAGCTAATACACATACAGATAGTCAAGTACTAGATATATTTTGTTAACCGATGTGATTGGAAGGATAGTGTAGAAAGAAAGCATCGAATTAACAGACAAAGAGAAATCTGGCATTTATAGATAGAGACTGCAGAAGACAGGTCTAATGTCACTGGATTAACTTTGGGATGCAAATTCTTTCCAGTCCTAGAATGAATGGATAAACAAAGGTGGATGCCTGTTATCCATGGAGATTTTACTGAGTGCTATTATTTATAACTGGAGTCCTAAGTGGCATAGTCAACTCAAGGGCAATGGGTTTGGTTTTGGTTGGGTGGCCTAGTGGTTAAGAGCTTGGCTGCTAACCAAAAGGTGGGCAGTTTGAATCCATCAACCGCTCCTTGGAAATCTTATGGGGCAGTTCTACTCTGTCCTATAGGGTCACTTTGAGTCAGAATCGACTTGATGACAAAGAGTTTTCGGTTTGATTATACATAATTAGTTATTTGGACCAATGCAAAAAATGGTCCATAGGTTGAATTTGTCCTCAAGACTTAAAACAATTAGAGGCATGTACATTAAACACTGGATGTTCAATGAGTACCTAAAGATTAGACTTTGATACTAGCTAGATGCCATGGGTGTCTTTGCGTTTTACATCTGGGAAAATAGAATAATTACCGAAGGGCCCAGATTATTCTGTAATTGTAACGCTACTTACCAGTATATGATTAACGAGAATTCAGGAGAAATTTATTAAGCCTCAAAAAAAATTAGCTAAAAATCTGGATTATCAGTCTCTAGCGTTAAACTACTCATTAGGTGTGGATTCGGGTGGGATTTCGTTAGACACTATACAATAATACTCAAGTAGTTAATCATTTGAAAGCCCAAGCAGTATAGACATCACAATAATTTGTAAAATTAATGTATGAGAAAGAAGAATTTTTGCACATTGCTAATCAAAACTCTTTCACCTTTCACCATTAGCATGATATATTTATAGATTAATCCCCCAAGGCAAATATATATTGTACTAAAACTTTAAATTTGTCCCATTGTAATTCCAGTAATGTGTTTGATTGGATTTGACTATGGACCTATTAGATATTTAGATGACTGTAAACTGCCTAGAGAAAGGTAGAAATAGCAATGGAAATAATTAGAAAAGTATAGTTTTAACATAAAATAGTTAACAGAAAGGGAAAATAGTAAGGGTAAATACAAATCTAAAAAAATTTTTTTTTGAAATTTTATCTGGTACAAAAAAAGCAAAGAGAACCCCTCTCCCTTTTATTTTAGCATTTCCTTTAGAAAATTTGAAATTATAAATGCTATCTCTGCCTCTTTGACATGGATGTAAATCTTTTTAAAAGCTAAATAAGGCTCTTGCAGTTTTGCATCCCAGTAATGTCTTTTTCGGAGACCTAGGAGCCATCTCTTTGAAATGTGACCACAAGAAATGTATTATCCAGTTTCCCTGTCTCTGTGGGAGTTTAGCTCAAAAATATCACTTCTTGCTTGTTGAAAAGAAGAGAAATTTTATTTTTCCTTTGGATAGACAATGAACATGCAGGCAATGGATTGTATCTACCTGGCTTTATAAGACAGTGAGAGTTCTTTTTTGTCTTTATGATCTCTTGAGGGGATTGCCTATGATATTGCAAAAATGGCACGGGGGTAGTGTCTGACCTCCTCCAACCCCACAAGGGGGAAGGAGAACCAAAATCAACAGCACAAGGCTGACTCCCATGAGGTGGAGGCCAGACAAGCCTCCTCTCTCTGCCATTTTTACCAATTCTGACACCAATCATCCCTCGCACAGCACTCTCTACTTCTCTACTGGGTTCAATAATTAATTGTAATGGCCACACAGAACTCACAGACCATACACATGATTATAGAGTTTATTAGGGAAGTAACAGTTACAATTGAGGCTCAGGAACACTCAGGATACAGTTCTTCCATCAGGACAGCCTCTTCCCAACTGTGCTCGCAGGCACGCCTCTCCGTGGCCCTAGGCCCCTCCCCAGAGGCACTCAGCTTTCTCTCTCCCATTTTGTCTCTCTCTGGCTTTCTCTCTCTCTCAGCATGCCAAATGCTCACAGCATGTAAGCTATGCTCTAGGATGCTTTCACGCTTCTGTTCCCACCAGTTGAGTTATATACTTAAGAAGAGTCAACTGTTCTTGTTTCCAAATCTCTTGTAAGCCACTTGTATTTATGAAATATAATTAAATATTATATAAAACAATTAAATACGACTGTATTGTTTCTAAAGACTAAGCTATATTGTTTTGGAAATGAAATTTGATGATCCCTAGTGAAAAAACAACCTTGTCACCCAACAGTGAGGCCACAAAAAGACAAACCCCACTAATCTGTAAATAACTTCCATTGAAATTTGATTTTTTTTAATCAACTTGTAGGAGTATAATTCTCATTGAGTAAAAGGCACTCATTTAAATGTCAATGAATTTTGACAAATGTATACACTAGTACATATCACAATCAAGATATAGACCATTTCTATATGTGTATAAATTTTTGTATGAGAAATTAACTTGAGCTGTAAACTTTCACCCAAAGCACATTAAAAAAAAAAAAAAAAAGATATAAACCATTTCCATACTACAAAAAGTTCCCTCCAGACCGTTTGTAATCAATCCCCATCCTATTAATGGCCTCAGGCAACTACTGATCTGCTCTCTGCCACTATAGATCAATTTTGCTTGTTCTAGTATTTCATCTAAATGAAATCATATGGTATATATTCTTTGGTGTCTGATTTCTTTTGTTGAACATAATGTTTTGAAATTAATATGCTTATTGGCTATTCATATCTTCTTTTTTAAGTGTCTGTTTAGATCTTTTTCCTGTCGATATTGTGTTGCTTATCTTATTATTGAGATGTAAGAGTTCTTTACATTTATACTTAACAAGTCCTTTATCAGATGTATGTGTTACAAATATTTTCTCCCAGTTTCAGGCTTCCCTTATAATTTTCTTTTTGAAGAGCAGAATTTTTCTTTTTTTTTTTATGTTTAATACATGGCTACAAAGATTTTCTTTTAGAAATTTTATAGTTTGTTTATGCTTAGATCTATAATCAACTAAATGTTTATGTATAATGTAAAGTAATGGCCAAGGTTCGTGTTTTTCCATATAGTAATCCAGTTTTTCCAGTAACATTTGCTGTAAAGACTATCCTTTCTCCAGTGAATTACCTTGGCAGTTTTATCAAAAAATAAATTGACCATATATGTGTGGGTCTATTTCTGGACTTTCTATTCTGTCCCATTTCTCTAAGTCAAAGTAGACTTAAGAAAAAGGAATATTACCAGTGGCATGTTGGTAAATGTTTACCAACTGGCTCCCTCAGGGCATGGGAAAAAAGAAAAAACAAAAAACAAGGCACCTGATTTGTAGTGTTTGCTGATTGCCAAGGTGTAAATTCTCCAGCCATGTCCATTTTTCAGGGTACTGTGACCTGCAAATTCCAGCTGCCTCAGACTCCACAATTTATAATCTTTAGCTCCTCAGTGAGACCGCTATGCTCTGTTTAGGTGCCCCCTCACTGTCTGGTAAGGGCCCCAGGAAGAAAGCTGAGGTAATCATATGGACCATTTTGTTTGTTTCCCTTCTCTCAGAGATCACAGGCCTGTACTACCTCTGGGCCAAAATTTGAAAAAACAGTTGCTTCATGTATTTTATCCAGTTTTCTAGTTGTTTATGGCAGGAGGTCAAAACTGTATCAGAAGTGCTTTCTAATTAGCTTTAAATGCCTCACTCTTAAATGTGAACACACAATCACAAGACGACCATATATTTGAGGACAACTTCTAACATGAAACAGAGATAAAAAAAAAAAGAAAGAAAGAAAAAGAAACTTGTAGGAAACAGAGATAATGCAGAAAGCAGAAGAAAATTTTTAAAAAAATGTATAATTGATATCTTTAGAGTTAAGATATTCCATCCATGAAACAAAAAAAGGTGCTCTAAAAAAAGAAAATATTCAGAAAACAAGAAAGAGATCTTAGAAATTATTATATGTATATATAAATATATTAGTCCATGGAGAAGGACATCATGCTTGAGAAAGTAGATGGTCAGCAAAAAAGAGGAAGACTCTCAACGAGATGGACTGACACAGTGGCTGCAACAATGGGCTCGAACAAATCAAGGATTGTGAGGATGGCGCAGGACCAGGCAGTATCTTGTTCTGTTGTACATGAAGTCACTATGAGTCGGAACCAACTCAACAGCACCTAACAACAACAACAACAAACATATATAATTATATGTATATGTGTGTATATCTATCTATGATAGAAGAAATTTTTTAAAAAATTATGGGCTAGAAGGAAGTTGAAGAAATTTCATGGAAATTAGAACAAAAGGATAAGAAATGGACAGTAGAAGAGAAATAATATAGGATCATACCAGGAGATTCAACATCTAACTAATAGTGGCTTCAGAGAAGGGAAAAAATAAAGGGAAGGAAATTAAATACATAATTCAAGAAAATCTCCTAGATTTACCAGGCACGTCTTCTCAGATTTAAAAAGTCCAGCACAACGAATACAAGGCAGATCATCATTAAACTTCAGAACACCAAGAATGAAGAAAAGATTTTAAAAACTTTCAGAGAGAAAGAATATGTGACATACAACGGATTATGAAAGAGAGTAACATTGGGCTTCTCAACAGCAACGCTGGAAGGTGCAAGACAGAGGAGCAATGCCTTCAAAATTCTGAGGGAAAACTATTTTTTTTTACCTAGAATTCTATACTTAATATCAAGCAAATATGAGAACAGACTAAAGTCATTTTCAGACATGCCAGGTCTTAAAAAATAGAGAATAAGCTCCACCAAAAACAAGGGAAAACAATAAAAAATAGATGATGTATGGAATCCAGCAAAAGGAACCAATACAGAAGAGAAATAAAGTCCCTTGATGATGGTGAAGAAAAGTACACATATCTAAGGAGCAAACTAGCCCAGATTGAAACAGGATAATGGACAGCTTTAGGAGGGATGACTCCAAGACAAAAAAAAAATGTTTTTGTTGTTAGCTGCCATCAAGTCAGCTATGACTCATCCCTAGGTGGTGCAAATGGTTTGCGTTCGACTGTTAACCTAAAGGTTGGCAGTTCAAACCTACCCAGCAGTACTTCCGTAGAGATTACAGCAAAGAAAACCCTACGGAGCAGTTCTACTCTGTAACACATAGGCTTACCATGAGACCAAAAAAAAAAAAAAAAAATAGCAATGATAAATTACCTCCTTTGTCTTTCTGTATTAAGAGTTTACAGCTTTAGTGGAATTATCATGGGTACCTAGGAAACTAAACCAATTATGAACCAATTATTAATTCCAAAGAAAAACAGAATTTGTAAGAAAGAAAATGTAATCATAATCTACTGCATAGCTCAGCTGGCTGTGCACAATATTTCGAGCTGTAATACAAATAGCAAATATTGATTTACCATATATTGGGAGAACAGAAGGAAAAGAAGTGTCTCTATATAAGGGAGGGTGATTTAGATAACTAAATCTTCATATTAAATAGTATAAAATAGATAACATCTAAAAGTTTAGAAACAAAAAAGGCAATAAAACATGTTATGTAGAAATATGCAGATTATAGCAGAAGAAACAACTCTGGGGGCAGGAATCAGGGGTTGTGAGGGCAGGTAGGAGGACTGTTGTTTTTATATATGTGCCTTGTAGCATTAGTGACTTTTTAAATTGTGCATGCATATTGCTTTGATAAAAATTTTACATTAATTTTTTTAAAAGAAAAAAAAAGAAAACCAAAATAACATCTTTCTGGAACTGTTTCTAATTTTGCTTTGGCTGGAAAACCTAAAAAATGTAAAAGTCAAAGGCATGACGAGAGGAAAGAAAGGGATGAAATGTAATACACCCAGGCTAAATTCCCACCCTGCGATTTACCCTCAACATTCATGCTTATTAAAATCCCTCCAACTCTACGTCTTCAGTAGAACTTCTCTGGCGTCTGGAGTCAGACACACCTGAGTTCAAATTCTGCATGATGAGAAATCCAAATGTTCTTTTCTCAAGAACAGAGGAGACTATTATGACAATTGTTTTTTAAAAAGGTAAGCCAAGGTCATGAAGCTCTGTACATAAAAGTTACATATCTGCATTGAGAGAAAATGAATAACATCTGGTGATTTATTCATTATTGTTGTTAGGTGCCTTCAATTAGGTTCCGACTCATAGCAATACTACGTACAACAAAATGAAACACTGCCCAGTCCTGCCCCATCCTCACGATTGTTGCAATGCTTGAGCCCATCATTGCAACCACTGTCAATCCATCTCATTGAGGATGGATTGACCCTCTACTTCATCAGGCATGATGTCCTTTTCCAGAGACTTGTCCCTCCTGATAACACGTCCAAAGTACGTGAGACAAAGTCTCACTGTCCTCTCTTCTAAGGAGCATTCTGGCTATACTTCTTCCAAGACAGATTTTTTTTTGTTATTTTGGCAACACATGGTATATTCAATATGCTTCGCCAACACCATAATTCAAAGGCATCAATTCTTCCTGGGGTCTTCCTTATTCATTGTCCAGCTTTCCCATGCATATGAGGCAACTGAAAATACCATGGATAGGGCAAGGCTCACATTATTCCTCAAGGTGATGTCTTTGCTTTTTAACACTTTAAAAAGGTCTTTTGCAAAGAGATTTGCCCAAACGCAATGCATTGCTTGATTTCTTGACTGCTGCTTCCATGGACATTAACTGTGGATCCAAGTAAAATGAAATCCTTGACAACTTCAATCTTTTCTCCGTTTATCATGATGTTGCTTATTGGTCCAGTTGTGAGGATTTTTGTTTTATGTTGTGGTGTAATCCATACTGAAGGCTGTGGTCTTTGATCTTCATCAGTAAGTGCTTCAAGTCCTCTTCTTTTCTGCAAGCTAAGGTTGTACCATCTGCATATCACAGATTGTTAGAGCCTTCCCCAATCCTGATGCCCCGTTCTTCTTCATATAGTCCAGCTTCTCAATCATTTGCTCAGCATACAGATTGAATAAATATGGCGAGAGGATACAACCCTGACGCATACCTTTCCTGACTTTAAACCACGCAGTATCCCCTTGTTCTGTTCAGACAACTGCCTCTTGATCTATGTACAGGTTCCTCATAAGCACAATTAAGTGTTCTGGAATTCCCATTCTTCAAAATGTTATCCATAATTTGTTATAATCCACACAGTCGAATGCCTTTGCAGAGTCAATAAAACACAGGTAAACATCTTTCTGGTATTCTCTGCTTTCAGCCAAGATCCATCTGACATCAGTAATGACACCCCTTGTTCCACATCCTCTTCTGAATCTGACTTGAATTTCTTGCAGTTCCCTGTCAATGTACTGCTGCAACCACTTTGAATGATCTTCAGCAAAATTCTACTTGCGTGTGATATTAATGATATTGTTCGATAATTTCCACATTCTGTTGGATCACCCTTCTTTGGAACAGGCATAATAGAATAATAGGATCTCTTTCAGTCAGTTGGCCAGGTAGCTGCCTTCCAAATGTCTTGGCATAGACGAGTGCCCACCTACAGCACCGCATCCATTTATTGAACCATCTCAGTTGGTATTCCATCCATTCCTGGATTCTTGTTTTTCACCAATGCCTTCAGTGCCGCTTGGACTTCTTTCAGTACCATTGATTCTTGATCATATGCTACCTCCTGAAATGACTGATTGTCAACCAGTTCTTTTTGGTACAGTGACTCTGTGTATTCCTTCCATCTTCTTTTGAAGCTTCCTGCATCATTCAGTTATTTTGCCCATAGAATCCATCAATATTGCAACTTGAGGCTTGAAGTTTTTCTTCAGTTCTTCCAGCTTGTGAAATGCTGAGCATGTTCTTCCCTTTTAGTTCTCTAATTCCAGGTCTTTGCACATTTATAATACTTTACTTTGTCTTCTCGCGCTACTCTTTGAAATCTTCCATTCAGCTCTTTTACTTTATTTCTTCTATTTGCTTTAGCTGCTCTACCTTCAAGAGCAAGTTTCAAAGTCTCTACTGACATCCATTTTGGTCTTTTGTGTCTTTCCTGTATTTTTAATGACCTTTTACTTTCTTCATGTATAATGTCCTTGATGTCATCCCACAACTCATCTGGTCTTTGGTCATTAATGTTCAATGTGTTAAATCTATTCTTGAGATGGTCTCTAAATTCTAGTGGGATATACTCAAGGTCGTACTTTGGCTCTCGTCAACTTGTTTTAATTTTCTTCAGCTTCAACTTGAACTTGCATGCGAGCAATTGATGGTCTATTCCACAGTCAGCCCCTGGCTTTTTTCTGAATGATGATACTGAGCTTCTCCATGGTCTCTTTCCACAGATGCAGTTGATTCGATTCCTGTGTATTCCATTCAGTGAGGTCCACTTTATAGTCACCATTTATGTTGTTGCAAAAAAGGTATTTCCAATGAATAAGTCATTGGTGTTGCAAAATTCTATCATGTGATCTCTGGTGTCATTTCTATCACCAATGACATATTTTCTAACTACCAATTCTTCTTTGTCTTCACCTTTCACATTCCAATCACCAGTAATTATCAAAGCATCTTGATGGTATGTTTGATCACTTTCAGACTGCAGAAGTTGGTAAAAACTCTCAATTTATTCATCTTTGGCCTTAGTGGTTGGTGCAGTAAATTTTAATAATCAATTTGAGTAATAGTCATATTAACAGGTCTTCCTTGTAGGCAAATGGATATTTTCCTATTACTGACCTCATTGTACTTCAGGATAGATCTTGAAATGTTCTTTTTGACAATGAATGCAATACCATTCCTCTTCAATTTGTCATTCTTAGCCTAGTAGTCCATATGACTGTCCAATTTGAAATGGCCAATACCAGTCCAATTCAGCTCACTAATGTCTAGGATATTGATCTTTATGCATTTCATTTTTGACAACTTCCAATTTTCCTAGATTCATACTTCATACATTCTACGTTCCGATTAGTAATGGATATTTGTAGCTATTTCTTCTCATTTTGAGTCATGCCACATCAGCAAACGAGGGTCCCAAAAGGTCTACTCCATCCACATCATTAAGGTCTACTCTACTTTGAGGAGGGAGCTCTTCCTCAGTTGTATTTTGAGTGCCTTTCAACATGAGGGGCTCATCTTCCAGCACTATATCAATGTTCCACTGCTATTCATAAGGTTTTCACTGGCCAATTTCTTCAGAAGTAGATCGCCAGGTCCTTCTTCCTAGTCTTAGTCTGGAAGCTTCGCTGAAACCCATCCACCATGGGTGACCCTGCTGGTATTTGAAATACCAGTGGCATAGCTTCCAGCATCACAGCAACAGGCAAGCCACCACAGTACAACAAACTGACAGATGAGTGGTGGTGGTTTCTTGATTAAAGCCACTTACTTTGGAAACTCTACTTGTTTGCTTGTCTGCGGGCTCTTTTATACGTGTGTGTCTCCATAGACAGTTTAGGGAGAAACCTATCCTTTTGAATTCTAAAAAAATGGAGAAGGAAGCTATAATTGGATTTCTCCATGGATACACTGTTTCCTCCCACGGGAAGTAATAAAAGGAGGGTAGAACATTAACCCCTGCAAGCATTATCATCTAGAACTCCCCACAGAACTTTGGCTCTGAACCTCAAACAAAACCCTTCTTTCATCCTCTATTCCATCAGCAAATGAGCAATCCAGTGTGTGGGGTTCAGGATCATTGGGACAATGGAAGAGTCCCACCTTTAGACAGGTGGCTAAAAGTAAGTATAATATCAGGATATTTTGGGGCATTGTATTTGTTACAGAATAAATAGTATCTAAAATCATTAAGGAGCCCTGGGGTAGTTATACTCTGTCACATGGGGTTGCTCTGAGTCAAAATCAAGTCAACGGCACCTAACAACAATAACAAAAATCCTTAAAATGAATGTTTTAAGATTCTCTGACATAATTGATTTTTTGATTACTTAACTCCAGTTCTGACCATTTCAGATAAAATGTCCTTTACTGTATTCTTTACTCTCCAATTTGCCATTACAATGAATCACTACATCTCATAGACACATAGATAGACACACACACACACACGGAATCAATTACTGGCCTAGACTCTAACTTGCTATTTGTTTCCCTATTTTAGAGTAACCTGTTCTGCCCACTGCACTGTGAACTTCCTCCTAGAATCTGCAACTAGGTCTGTACTAGTCTCAGCCCAGTTAGACCAGTCTAGTTCCCATCCACTGCTGTTGAGTCGATTCCAACTCATAGCGACCCTATAGGACAAAGTAGAACTGCCCTATAGGGTTTGCAAGGAGCACCTGGTGGACTTGAACTGTCGACGTTTTGGTTAGCAGCCATACTCTTAACCACAATGCCACCAGTCTAGTTCTAGACTCTCCAATTCTGCCGCTTCCCATTGCGTACAGCTGAGACATATCCAACTAAGTTTTAATATACAACACTAGTTCTGACCTCTAGAGCATCACAGAAGATGTCTACCACCCTTCAAGCTCTTGAAGACAGTACAGCTCCTATCCAGAGTTTTTTTTATCAACCTCTTTTCATGTGCAAATTCACAACAGAAAAGCCGCTTTTAACTTTACTTTCTCTCCAGGAATGTAGGTAGTTACTAGATTCATTTTAGACAAGTGTCATTATAACAAAAATACTCTAGCTTGAGTTATAATGGGATTTGTACCCCCATTGCAGTGTTTTTCAGACTTTAGTTTGCATAAGAATCTCCGAAGGGGTAGCTAAAATGCACATTCCTAGGCCCCATCCCAAGTGATTCTGAGTAAGTCTAGGGTGGAGCCTAGGAATCTGCATTTTATATAAACACTCAGGCGATTCTGAATGTGGTGTTGTGGACCACACTTTGAATTGCCACGCTTATTAGTTTGTCGGTAAAGCCCACATGGATTCACTCAAGTGTTTAGGAACACAAATTCTCCTTTCAGTACTTTGAGGAACATGCATCTGGAAGTATGACAGCATTAAATGCAAAGAGAAGGTAATCAGGAGCTAAGCTGCTAGCACTGTCCCTTTAAAAAGCCTCATTATTCTGAAAATGAAATGTTTGCTTGCTTCCTTCACAAAGAAAAGTTTTGCTTGCTGTGGGAGTAAAAGGTGTTATGATTGCAAATTTTTTGTTCACCAGACAAATTCTAGTCCTTTCATTTGGCTTTAGACAAGGCTGTCTCTTAGCTATTTGTATAGCACTTCAAGATCTTGAGGAGGTGGTTTCAGTGTGGGCTAATGCCAGTGTTATTTAGAGAACATGCAAACAGAATCAAGATTTAGAACTGCTGGAAGGGACAGAACAGTGGCCTCCCCAGCAGGGACAGATTTCCCAATAAGCAAGGTGTATGCATGGGCTTACTTATGCTTTCTTACTGATCTGTAGTATACAATTTCACCTGTTTTTCACCACATCAAAGACATGGTGAAACCCACGTGAAATTGTGCACTACGGATTAGTAAGTATACACAATTAAGCCCACACATACCTTGCTTACTGGTTAATTGGCACCTGCTCCCCACTAATAGGACTTGAACTTGCTGGAGCCACTGAGTCATCCTAGAGCACAAACTACACACCTCTATTAAAGGGGTGGAGAGTGAATCACCTCTTAGGCTCAAAGACAGAATATGGCTCAAATACCCCTTGGGATGTCCTCCCCACCCCTGGTTCCAAGTCCCATAAAACCTCAGACAATGGCAGACATATGGGGATTCAGTTGCAACTCTGATATTTACTGTGAGATCTTGAGCAAGTCAGTTCACTTTTCTGAGCCTGTACAATTAGGATAACAATATTGACCTCACAAAATGGTTTTGAAAATTAAGTGATATTAGTTTATCAAATTATGTACCGCACTACCTCACACTAAACCAATGCAATTTTCATGTTTTCACTCCTACTTCGTATGTTGGTCTGGAGTCATTGCCACGCCAATCCTTCAATGGCAGTGAGAGGCTCTCCACTCAACATTTAGCTCAGAGAAGCACCCTTTAACAATGGACACTGTGTGTCATTTAATATGGTTAATTTTATGGGCTAGCAATTATCTTGAGAACAGTTGGGATGCAGTCATCAGTTATCAGTATGATAGAGTAGCAAGCAGGTTATGGTTTTAATGCTAACTGGGGATGCTTCTCTTTTCCTTAAAAACCAATTTTAATCCATGTAGTCTCACAGTATTTTAATGAAGTTTAAAGAGTAGATACAGCAAAATCTGGATTTACCTAACAAATTAAGCAAAGGCTCTCAATGGTGCAAGCAAGCTATGCAATCTTCTGAAAATCCGATGAGTACCATAAATCTTCTCTCCTGGGGAAAAATGTACATACACACCAAATTTTGCATTCGGTTTATTGAGATTCACAAAATCCCCAGAGATCATCAATGAAACCCAAGTTAAGAAACCCTGATATGAGTATCATCACTCACTCACCACTCTTCAGTAAACTAGGAATCTGAGGCCAAGCCTGAGCCCCTCCTAACTTTGAGAACAACATGGGAAACTTCTTTCCTATGAAAGCTATTAAAACCACACAGAAGAATTCTGAGGGCTCCTTTAATAGACACTTGGGTTCTCAAAAGGCCTATATACATGCTCTTCAAAAGACTTCACCAAAAGAGTAAAAAGAGAACCTACAGACTGGGAAAAAATGTTTGGACAGTACAAGTCAGACAAAGGTCTAATCTCCATAATCTACAAGAAAATCCAACACCTCTACGACAAAAAGACAAATAATCCTATTAAA
>NW_004444002.1:761893-775545 GCF_000243295.1 Trichechus manatus latirostris | reverse complement strand
GAAGTTAAGAGGGTTAATATGTTGTGGGGTTGTTAACCAATGTCATAAAACAACATGTGTACTACTGTTTCATGAGAAACTATTTGTTCTGTAAGTCTTCACCTGAAGTACAATAAAATATTTTTTTTAAAAAAAGGACTATATACAGTATATGTCTAGGCAGTGCTGGGGTTGCCATGGTAAGCCAATTAGGAACTCAATTTTATAGTTTAGTGAATTTGTTTTCCAGTTTCTGTAAATTAGGCAGAGACAGAAGGGAAGGTGGGAAGAGTAGTCCAAGGAAAACTTTAAATTTTCATCAAGAGTCCCATTTCAAACGTTAGGAGTCATGTTATCCACGTGATTCTAGTCATATTGCAACTAGGCTGGAAAATGCTTCCGGTCCAATGTCAGGCACTGTATCTCATTTTCCCTGCTTTTCTAATGGGGATTTCAGAATATCAACTTGCCAATGTTCTGATTCCCTGAGCATTCAAGAGTCAAACAGTGAGAGATTTGCTTTTCAGGTGACAAGCAGCTGGGGGAGGCAAGGATGAAGCAGGCTGCATACAATAAATGACAAGAATTAGACATCAGGCAAAAAGAGAGTAGTAAAATATGTTCAATTATCTTCTATTATCACATATTTTTAAAGCTTTTAGTGAAGGCATGGTATGGTTATTTATAACCCATCTTCTTCCTATAAATGAAGAGCTGTTTTAAGGTTCAGAATGTAGCATCATTCAGATATAAAGGTAACATTCTTGGCCTTTGGTAAATAAAATGTGAATGCAGAGTTGCTCTTCCATAAAAATAGTTCCTACTCCCTCAACCACTGTGATTAAAGACATGCATTTGAGAGAAAGCTGGTCAACTCAGGAGTGCAAGTTGTAGCCAAAGAACAAAACAAATGTGGCTCACATACATCACATATGTGGTTTATATGAGCACCCTTGATTTCATTAGCAAAAGTCTCTGTCCGTATCAGTCCTGTCAGTCCCAGTTTAAGGAATTTTCAAATGCAAAGACAAGATTGGTTACGTTTTCCAGAGAAGGATGTTATCCAGGGAGAAAAATTAGATATTAGTGGTAGATCTGGAAAAAAAATGAGTGATTTTGAAATTAATTGTAAACAATGAATTGAAATACTCAAGAAAAAGAATTTAAAAGAGATCCTTAGAATTGAAAAATAGGAGTCATCCCACTTGTCATGGATTTAATTGTGTCCCCCAAAGATATCTGTCAACTTGGCTGGGTCATGATTCCCAGTGTTGTATGATTGTGTACCATTTTGTAATCTGATGTGATTTCCTTATGTGTTATAAACTCTATCACTATCATGTAATAAGATGCATTAGCAGCAGTTATACTGATGAGGTCTACAAGATTAGATAGTGTCTTAAGGCAAACTCTTTTGAGATATAAAAGAGAGAAGTGAGCAGAGACACATGGGACCCTCACACCACCAAGAAAGCAGTGCCGGGAGCAGAGCACATCCTTTGGACCTAAGGTTCCTGTGCTGAGATGCTCCCAGACCAAGGGAAGACTGATGCATCACAAAGACCTTCCTCCAGAGCCAAGAGACAGAAAGCATTCTCCTGGAGCTGGTGCCCTGAATTTGGACTTGTAACCTCCTGGACTATGAGAGAATAAACTTCTCTTTGTTAAAGCCATCCGCTTGTGGTATTTCTGTTATAGCAGCACTAGATAACTAAGACACCACTCAAATACTCAGCTAACACATTAAAGCAACTCTCACCTTAGTGCTTTTATCAATGAGAAGAACCAATGAAGATATACAAGTATAGCCATTCACAAGATTCTTAAATAAAGGGTAAATATGATATTATCCACCAATAGAGAGGTTAGGTTTTCAAGTTTTCAGAGATTGGCCGTGCACTTTCTGCTTTTCTCTGGCTATATTCTCTTCCTAAAAGACTTCATTTATTTCCACAGTATTGAAGGCCATTTATAGATCAACTATTCTCGAATTTATTTTTCCAGCCTTGACTTCTCCCAGACCTGTATTCTCAGCTGCTTACTTAATATCTCCACTTGAGTATATCTCAAGTCAATAAACTTGACTGCCCTTCCACCAGCCCTCCCCAAGTCAGTAAATGGCACCATATTCTCCCAATTCCTTAAGTCATCCTTGCATTCTCCCTCTCCCTCATCACATAGCCCCATTAAATCTGCCCAATTCTACCTCCATAATATCTCCCTTTTTATCTACATATCCACCACTATCATTCTAGTCCAGGGCACCATTATTCCCTCTTTTGGACTACTGTTTCCTAATTTGTCTCCCTGCTTCAACACTTGCTCCCCTATACCGCACTCTCCAAAACATAAAAAGACTTGTGTTTAAAAAATGTAAATTAGATTATTTCACTACCCCATTTCAATCATCTCCAACTGTACTTAGGATAAAATTTGAACTCCTTAACTTGGCAGATAAGTTGGGTGACCACATAACCTGGTTTATCTGAGACAGTCCTGACTTATGCCTTATGTCAATGTTATTATTAGTAGTGCTCCCTTTCTCTCTCAAAAGTCTCTCAAGTAAGGACACTTGACATTTGGCTCCTTGGGGCACAGGATGAGCTGTGTTGACCATTCTGGCAAGTGGAGGGTGTGCTAGCATGCATCCATCACTGTCGTGCTCCCTTTGATATTTCTGGAATGGGTAGAGAACTGGTATGACTTTTGAGGTCCAACTTCTCCTTCTGGCTAGCTTCCAGATACACAAGATTGGACTGGCAGGCCCCAAAGTCTCACTGTGTGGTATTGGCACTTGGGATGTATCCAGCAGTTGATAGTGCTGTGCATGCTAAATGACTTCATGTAAAATGGCAGAGTATGGAGCCCCAAGAATAAGTCCTTCCATTGAAGCAACCATTAAGCTAGCAAAAAGTGACAGAATCAACTTTTGTAGAACTCTGTGATAAAAAATGTACAGCAACCTGGTTAGTGTTTAATGAAGATAAAGAGACTACTAAATTTCTATAAGGAAATCTCTTTCAGGTCACTGGCTGACTGCTGAGATAACAGAACAAAGACTTCAGTGACCACACACAAGAAAGAATACAGTTCTTACAAAAATACAGATGAAAACACACTAGACAAACAGACAACTACAACCCCAAACAATGACCAACAGCAAACCCTGAGGGAAGTAAAGATATGAATAATGAATACCAGAGTTACCACTTTATAATATTAAAAATGTCCAGTTTTCAACCAAAAATTACTAGACATATAAATAAACAAGAAAGTATGGATCATTCACAGGAAAAAAGGAAATTGACAGAACGCTATGCCTGAAGAAGCACAGACATTGCAATTAGAAGACAACAACTTTAAATCAATTGTCTTAAATATGCCCAAAGAGCAAAGGAAATCATGGACAAAGAACTAAAAAAATACAGTGAGATACCATCTCACCTGACATTACTGACACTAATCAAAAAAACAGAAAATACCAAATGTTGGAGAGGCTGCGGGGAGATTGAAACTCTTATGCACTGCTAGTGGGAATGCAAAATGGTACAACCATTTTGGAAAATGATATGGTGCTTCCTTAAAAAGCTAGAAGTAGAAATACCATACAATCCAGCAATCCCACTCTTAAGAATATATCCTAGAGAAATAAGAACCATCACATGAATAGACCTATGCACACCCATGTTTATTGCAGCATTATTCACAATAGCAAAAAAAAAAAAACCCCGAAAAACTAAGTGCCCATCAACGGATGAATGGATAAACAAACTATGGTACATACACGCAATGGAATATTATGCAATGATAAAGAAAATGATGAATCTGTGAAACATCTCACAATATGGATGAATCTGGAGGGCATTAAGCTGAGTGAAATAAGTCAATCACAAAAGGACAAATACCTATGAGACCACTATTATAAAAACTCATGACAAGGTTTATACACAAAAAGAAACAATCTTGGATGGTTAGGAAGGAGGGAAGTGATGGGGAGGGAAAAACACTAACTAGACAATAGATAAGTGGTAACTTTGGTGAAGGTAAGACCGTACACAATACTGGGGAAGTCAGCACAACTTGACCAAGGCAATGTCATAGAAGCTTCATCCCATTGCTGTCAAGTCGATTTCCAACTCATAGCGACCCTAGAGGACACAGTAGAACTGCCCCATAGGGTTTCCAAGGAGCTGCTGGTGGATTGGAACTGCCAACTTTTGGTTAGCAGCCAATCTCTTAACTGCTGCACCACCAGGGCTCCAGGGTCGCTGTGAGTCAGCAACGGGTTTGGTTTTTGGAAAACCTTCATAGACACATCCGGACTCCCTGAGGGACTGAGTTACTGGGCTGAGGGCTAGGGACCATGGTCTCAGGGGACATCTAGCTCAATTGGCATAACACAGTTTATAAACAAAATGTTCTACATCCTACTTTGGTGAGTAGCACCTGGGGTCTTAAAAGCTCGTGAATAGCCATCTAAGATACGTCTACTGGTTCCACCCCATCTGGAGCAAGGGAGAATGAAGAAAACCAAAGACACAAGCGAAAGATTAGTCCATGGGACTAATGGAGCACAACTACAACAGCCTCCACCAGACTGAGTCCAGCACTAGATGGTGCCTGGCTACCACCAACAACTGCTCTGACAGGGATCACAATAGAGGGTCCTAGACAGAGAGAGAGAAAACTGTAGAACAAAATTCAAACTCACAAAAAAGACCAGATTTACTGATCTGACAGAGACTGGAGAGACCTGAGAGTATGGCCACCAGACACACTTTTAGCTCAGTACTGAAGTCACTTCTGAAGTTTGTCCTTCAAGTAAAGATTAGACAGGCCTATAAAACGAACAATAACACACTTAGTTCAAACATGTATATGAGACTAAATGGGCATACCAGCCCAAAAGCAAAGACAAGAAGGCTGGAAGGGACAGGAAACCTGGGTGAATGGAAATGCAGGACCTGAGGTTAAGAAGAGGAGATACATCGTGGGGTTGGCAACCAATGTCACAAAACAATATGTGTATTAATTGTTTAATGAGAAACTAATTTGCTCTGTAAACTTTCACCTAAAGCACAATAAAAAATTTAAAAAAACAGTAAAAACAAAAAAAGAACTAAAAAAAATACCAGAAGAACTATGTCTCACCAAATAGAAGGTGCCAATAAAGAGATAGAAATTATGCAAAAGAACCAAATAGGAATTCTGGAGCTAAAAAGTACGATAGCTGAAAAATGAAAAGTTCACTTGAAGAATTCAGTAACAGATTTGCACAGGTAGAACAAAGAACTGGCAAACTTGAAGATAGGACAATTGAAATTATACAGCCTGCGGAACAGAAAAAGAATGAAGAAAAATGAACAGAGTCTAAAGGACATGTCGGGCTCCATCAGTTGTTCCAACATACACACTGTGGGAGTCCCAGAAGGAGAAGACTAAGAGAAAAACGCTGAGAGAATATTTGAAGAAATAATAGCCAAGAGCTTCCCAAATTTGATGGAAGATACGAATCTACACATCCAAGAAGCTCAACAACTACAAGTAGGATTAACTAAAAGAGATCCACACTGAGAAATATTGTAATCAAACTGTCAAAAGCCAAAAACAAGAGAGACTCTTGAAAGCAGCAAGAAAGGTGACATACAAGATATGCTCGATAAGATTAACAGCCAATTTCTTATCAGAAGGCAGTGGGATGACATTTAAAGTGATGAAAGAAAAAAACTGTCGACCAAGAATTCTAGATCTGGCAAATTATCCAGAAAAAAATCAAAGATAAATTAAGATATCCCCACTAGATTGAAGTCCCATGCCTCTCCACTTTGTTTTCAGTTGCATAGCCAGAGCCTAGCATGGTACCTGACACACAATAGGTACTCAGTAAATTTTGGTAAATAAACAAATAAATAAGAAAATACTTTATATAAGCCTTAGATCTAATTCCATGACTGAAAATTTGGCACAAGAAACAAATATTTCAAATTGATATTTCAGCAAACTAAAACATCTTCTTCTTTGATTTGTTCTAACTCTCCCCACTCTAATCTTTTAAAAAGATACATTGTTAAATAGTCTCCTACGAATTTAAGTTGAAGAATGATTTCTCTCTAACTATGGCTAAATACTACCCTTTGGAATTACTCTTCAGATAACCAGCCATCATAGTCTCATTAAGAAAGCTATAAAGGTCAATCTACTCAATGCTTTAGTTGGACATAAAGCTATAATGATAAACAAAAGCCATTCTAGATACTATTAATAAGTAACAGTAAACATGTATCAGTACCCCCTGAAGGAAGTTCATGAATAGTGAAACACTGAGTATTATACAGACATATCAGCCCCCTAAATAGAGCATACTCTCAGAACATATCCAGATCACACTGACAATGAGAAGGAAGGATGATATCTTCATGTTAGCCACATATTCAAGTTGGTTTGCCTGATTTCTTTTCACCTTGGCTCCAATTTCTGAAATTGTTACCCATAATTGGCTAATAGCTAAATCTTCTGGACAAAAAAAAATCTTACAATCCCACTAGATCGCACAATAAAACTCACCCAGAAATTTAGTTGAGGCACTGGTACAACTATGAAGTCCCTAAAACCTGAAGCACTACGCAACTGTACACCTTACTCACAGATCAGAAAGGGAGAAGACAAGGGACATTAAATATTGTCAGCAGATGGGTTCCATCCATACATCTAGAAATGTTTTCTTGAAAAAAAAAGTTTATTATGTTAGCTAACATGTATTAAATGTTTATAATGGGCCAGATTTTCTAGGCATTTATAATTTTTATTGCATGTAAATCTCACAATAATTCTAAGAGATAGGTGCTACCCTGATTCCCATTTCATCAATCAGGAAATCAGTGCTCAGAAAGGTTAAACAACTTGCCCAAGGTTTCATGGGTAGTTAATGGCAAAGCTAGGAATTGAAGCCATGCAGTTTGACTCCAAGGTTGGAACTCTTAATGGTTATACTATAATGCTCAAGGGGGAGAAATTAACTAGACGGAAAAAGTGTTATCAAGGATACAATCTCAAAACTCATTTCTCTTTTTAAAAGCCCATACATTGCAAGTAAGTTTATGGAGCCAACATCCTGGACTTTCCTTATTCAGTGCTATTTTAAATCTGAAAATTCTCTCCATGGCTTTTGACAGTATTTCCTAAAGGGGATGTGGATTATATATCATAATAAATCAGAATTCACTCAATAGCTCAGTTAATTACACTCAACTCTAGGTAGCCCCGCCACTAGTTTTTTGTCCCTTTTCAAACTGAGGATTCTGAACAACAGAAGTTAAGATGCTGATGGCAAAAGCCATCATTTAATGTTAAAAGAGAAGTGGAGAAAATTCTATGAACAATAAAATAGTGATTGCTTTTCGAGGAAAGCAGCAAACCATTTAGCCTTAGGTTACTTTGGTATGGTCATAAACTCTGCCAGTTAAGACACTATTTCAGTACCTTTTTTAGCCTTGGACTACAGTTTACTGTTATTGACCTCGAAGCTAATCACTGTATCTATCTCCAGTCTAATAATGACCACTCCAGGATAAGTACAAGAGCTAAATCTTCATTTGCTGCAAGGATAACTCAGATGCTATAGGTTCCAATTTTCTGTTCCTATTTACACCTTGGTGTAAGTGCCATATTTTCTCCTCAGATAATCATATCATCCATTAACATGCACCATTTCAGGTAGAGCCAGAGGACAAGTTTCAATACAAGGCCTCTTCTGCAATATCCCATCAGCATGAGGGAACCCACTAATGTTAAGCTGCTCTGCTTTCCTCCAGAGAGATAAAGGGGCTCTCACTTCTAAGGAGGTCGGGGCAAGATGAAGTGAGATGCAGAAATGACTCTTGTGTACATTACCTGGTAATAAATATAGTATCACAACATTATGTTAAAACACAAGAATACATCAAAATAGCTTTCAAAATGTCCCCAGTTCCTAAAACGGCTATATCTAAATATTCCCTGGGCTTCTGTTTCTTGGATAAGATGGAGGGGTACATGCACTTCTCCCTATTCCTCTCACTAAGTACCACTAATAACCCTGGACATTATATTTAAAACAAACACAAGACAACTCTGAATGACCCAGAGAAGAAGGCAGACCAGCTAGGGACATTTGGACTTAAGGAACAATATGGTGGTGAGTTCCCTGGGTTTTCTTTTTGCCTCATGTATCCTGGATTAGGTACAGACCAATGGGTACAGAACAAAAAGCTCCAAGTAAAGCTTCCTCTCTCTAGCCCAAGGACCAGGAAAAGGGCAGACTATCAAGACAGAAAACTTTTACACAAAAATCACCTCACTCCAGCCAAACATCATGGAAAACACTGTGGTCCCACTCCCACCCATGGCAGCATAGGCCTAGTGCAGAGCCTAGACTTCTACCTTCATACAGCTGTAATGAGAACATCTTCTACTCCCCACCCTGTCCAGGATGGTGACAGAGAAGGCTGATTAATGAGCTAGGACTTTCATTCCCATCTATCAATAAGAAGGCCTCCCCTCTATGGTGATAGTAGAGGTCTTGAGGGGAGCAGTAATGAGGCACTTCTCCCACTCCTAGCTAGTGTGATGTCAGCAGAAGCCTAGTGGGTAACCCAAAATTCCATCCCTGAACAGAAGTAATGAGGGGCTTCTCAACCCAGGATGTGAAAGGGGGCCAAGTAAGGAAGCTGGACTTTTACTTCCAACTTACAGTAATGAGGCAGTGCACTTTTTCCTGTCCTGGTATGGTAACAGAGGAGTCCTATAACACAGAATATTTAAAAGTATCTCTATTTGCAGATGTTATGATCTTATACACAGAAAACCCCAAAGAATCCACAAGAAAACTACTGGAACTAATAGAACATTTCAGCCAAGTATCAGGATATAAGATAAACATACAAAAAATCAGCTGGATTCCTCTACACCAATAAAGAGAACTTCCAAGAGGAAATTACCAAATCAATACCATTTACAATAGCCCCCAAGAAGATGAAATACTTAGGAATAAATCTAACTGGAGGTGTAAAAGACCTATACAATGAAAACTACAAGACACTACTGCAAGAAACCGAAAGAGTCCTGCGTAAGTGGGAAAATATAACTTGTTCATGGATAAGACTCAACACTGTGAAAATGTCAATTCTACCCAAAGTGATCTACAGATAACAATGCAATCCCAATCCAAATTCCAGCAGCATTTTTTAATGAGATGGAGAAACAAATCACCAACTTCATATGGAAAGGGAAGAGGCCCTGAATAAGTAAAGCATTACTCAAGAAGAGGAACAAAGCGGGAGGCCTCACACTACCTGACTTCAGAACCTACTATACAGCTACAGTAGTCAAAACAGCCTGGTACTGGTACAACAGATACATAGACCAATGGAACAGAACTGAGAATCCAGACATAAACTCATCCACCTATGAGCAGCCAATATTTGACAAAGGCCCAAAGTCTCTTTAACAAATGGTGCTGACATATCTGGATATCCATCTGCAAAAACTGAAACAAGATCCATACCTCACACCATGCACAAAAACTGACTCAAAATGAATCAAAGGCCTAAATATAAAATCGAAAATGATAAAGATCATGGAAGAAAAAATAGGGACAATGCTAGGAGCCCTAATACATGGCATAAACAGAATACAAACCATAAGTAAAAATGCACAAGCACCAGAAGAGAAACTAGATAACTGGGAGCTCCTAAAAATCAAACACTTACGCTCATCAAAAGACTTCACTAAAGGAGTAAAAAGACAACCTACAGACTGGGAAAAAAAAATTTTGGGGTACGACAAGTCCGATCAGTGTCTAATCTCTAAAATCTACAAGATACTGCAAAACCTCAACAACAAAAAGACAAATAACTCAATTAAAAAATGGGCAAAGGATATCAACAGGCATTTCACCAAAGAAGACATTCAGGTGGCTAACAGACACGTGAAGAAATGCTCACAATCATTAGCCATCAGAGAAATGCAAATCAAAACTACAAGACAAGGCCAAATCTTCAGACAAAGATTGGACTGGACTGTGGGACATAAAATGATACTCATGAAGAGTGTGCTTCTTAGCTCAAGTAGCTACATGAGACTAAACGGGTAGCTTCCGTCTGGAGGTGAGGTGGGAAGGCAGAGAGGGTTAGGAGCTGGTTCAATGGACATGGGAAATCAGGGGTGGAAAGGAGGAGTGTGCTGTCAGAGTATAGGGAGAGCAACTAGGGTCACATAACAACGTGTGTATAAATTTTTATATGAGAAACTAACTTGAATTGTAAACTTTCACTTAAAGCACAATAAAAAAAATAACAGAATATTTAAATAAGGTTCAGAATCTCTCAACATAACATCCAAAATGTCCAGGATACAATAGAAAAATAGTCATCATACCAAGAGAAAATCAATAGGTGCCAACAACAAGATGACAAATAATGGAATTACCTGATAAGCAGTCATTATGATAATAATGCTTCAATGGGCAATTATGAAAAAGTTTGAAACAAATGAAAAGACAGAAAGTCATAGCAAAGAAATGGAAGATCTCAGCCAAGAAATAGAAAATATAATGAAAAACCAATTTTAGAACTGAAAAAAATTCAATAACCAAATTAAAAACTCCCTGGAGGGGTCCAACAGCAGAATGAAGATGACAGAAGAAAGAGTGAATGAACTTGAAGAACAGTAGAAATTACCCCATGTGCACAGCAGAGAGAAAACAGACCAAAGAAGAAAAAAAGATCCTTAGGGAACTGTGAGACTACAACAAAAGATCTAACATTCATGTCATTTGAGACCAGTAAGGAACGAAGAAAGAGTATGGAGCTTAAGTAGTATTTGAAGAAATAACAGCTGGAAATCCCCTAAATTTGGTGAAAGACATAAACAGAATAAACCTAAAGAAATCCATGCCAAGACGCATCATAATCAGACTCCTGAAAACTAGAGTCAAAGAAAACTGTAGAGAGTAACAAGAGAGAAATTACATCTTACCTACAAGGGAAAAACAACTCAAATGACAGTGAATTTTGCATCAGAAACCATGGAGGCCAGAAGGAAATGGCACAATTTTTTAAAGCGCTGAACTAAACGAACTGACGGCCCAGAATTCTATATCAAGTGAAAATATCCTTCAGGAATGAAGGGGAAATAAAGATAAACTTAGATGAAGGAAAACAAAAAATTTGTCACCATCAGACCTACCCTAAAATAACAGCTAAAGGAAATTCATGTAACAGAAAGGAAATGATAAAAGAAGGAATTTTTGAACATCAAAAAGGAATACAGAGAAATAGAAAGAATAAAAATTTGGGTAAATACAATAGACTTTCCTGTTCCTCTGAGTTTTCTAAATTGTGTTTCTTTTGAATTATCAAAAATCATAACATTACCTGATGTGATTGTCAAAGTATATAAAGGAAATATTAAAGACAATTATATTTTAAATGGGGGAGGGTAAAGGAACTTAAAGGAACGTAAGGTTTCTATACTTGATTCAAGCAAGTACAATGTTGAAACTGGTATACTGTTATATTTATATAAGTTTGTATATATAATGTAAAACCTAGAAAAAACCGGTTGCCACTGAGTCAATTCCAACTGAAGGCAACCCCATGTGTTTCATAGCAGAACTGTATTCCATGGGGTTTTCAACGGATGATTTTTTGGAAGTAGATCACCAGGCCTTTCTTCCAAGGCACCTATGGTGGACTTGAACCACCAACCTTTTGGTTAGCAGCCGAGCACATTAATCGTTTGCACCACCCAGGGACTCTGTAAAACCTAGAACAACCACTAAGCTACTATACAAAGAGATACATTCACTCACAGTAAAAATACACTACTATACAAAGAGAGTAGATTTGAACTGGCAGAAGAATTAGCGAACCTGAAGACAGATCAATAGAGGTTATGTATCCAAAGAACAGAAAGAAAAAAGAATGAAAAATGAAAACATCATCATAGAGACATGGGACACCATTAATTACACAAGTATACATGTAATAGAAGTGCCAGAGGGAGAGGAGAGAGATAAAGTCACAGAAAAAGATATTTGAAGAAATAATGAATGAAAATTTCCCAAATTTGAGGGAAAAATTTTAATATCCAAGAAGCTCTCAATGATTTTCAAGTAAGATGAAAGAAAACAGGTCCACAAAAAATGCATAGTAAAAATGCTGAAAGCCAAAGACACAGAGAAAATCATGAAACATAAAGAGAAAAAATAAATCATCACTGATAAGGAAACTACACTAAGAATAACATCTGACGTCTCATCAGAAACATTGGTGGTCAAAAGGCAGTGTGATAACTCAGTCAAAGTGCTCAAAAGGAAAAAAACCTGTCAACTAAGAATCCTATATCCCTCAAAGCTAGCTTTATAAAAATAAAGGTGAAATAAAGACATTCCAAGATAAACAAAACCTGAGAAAATTTGTTGCTATCAGTCTTCCCTTATAAGAAATACTAGGCTGAAAAGAAGTGACTTCAGACATTAATTCAAATTTACATGCACACAAAAAGAATACTTGTAAAGGTAATTATGTAATTATAAAAGACATTATAAATGCATATTCCTTTCCTTTCTTCTCTTAATTTACATAATAATTTTATGAAACAATATGTGTATAATTTTTTATAAAACAATATGCATACAGTTGTATTGTTGGACCTATAACATGTAGAAATGTAGTCTATTTGCTGATAATAACACAAAGGAGGTGGATGGGAGGAAAGCTGTATTGGGCTAAGGAAATTACTCCAGACAGTAAGTAATATGAATTCACAGGAGTAAATGAAGAAACCAGAAATGGGAAATAAGAAGACTAATATAACAAAAGCTCTAAATATATACTTTCTTCCCTTGCTTCTCTCAGCTTCTTTAAAAGTCATAAAATTATTTAAAGTAACAACTATAACAATGTATTTTGGGGGTTTTCAGCATATATGAGATGTAATATGTATAACAAAAAGGGGAAAAAGAATAGAGCTACATAGGAGCAACACTTCTATATCTCATTGGAAATAAGTTAGTATAAATATGAAGTAGATCTTTTTTTAATTTTTTTTATTGTACTTGAGGTGAAGGCTTACAGAACAAATAGTTTCTCATGAAACGGTAGTACACATTGTTTTATGACATTGGTTAACAACCCCACAACATGTCAACCCTCTAACTTCGCAACATTTTTCTTTGGTGAAATACACATAGCCAAAGATACACTATTTCAAAAATTCCTACATGCACAATTCAGTAAAACTGATTACGCTTTTCCAATTGTGCTGTTATTCTCACTTAAGATGAAGGCTTACAGAACAAAATAGTTTCTCATTTAACAGTTGCTACACATGTTGCCCTATGACAATGGTTAACAATCTCACAACACATCACCAATATCCTTACTCAACCTTGGGTTCCCTATCACCAGCTTCCTTGTCCTCTTCTGCCTTCTGGCCCTTGTCACTGGACTACGGTACCTCATTAGTCCCACTTGGTTTTAAAGAGCTGTCCACTCCCAGGCTGAACGGTGAACCTTGGAGATAACTTCACCACTGAGCTAAAAGGGTGTCTGGGGGCCATACTCTCAGGATTTCTCCAGTCTCCTTTAGGCCAGTAAATCTGGTCTTTTTTTTTCCTGTGAGTTAGAATTCTG
>NW_004444002.1:712443-760265 GCF_000243295.1 Trichechus manatus latirostris | reverse complement strand
GGATGGATTTACATCTGGGTTCTCAATTCTGTTCCATTGGTCAATGTATCTGTCGTTGTACCAGTACCAGGCTGTTTTGACTACTGTAGCTGTATTGTAGGTTCTGAAGTCAGGTAGTATGAGTCCTCCAACTTTAAAATATGAAGTAGATTTTGATAACTTAAGATGCATATGGCAAGCCCTAGAGAAACCACTAAGGAAATAAATCGAAAATTATAGTAAAAACATTGTTAAAGAAATTAAAATGTTACATTAGAAAATATTCACTTAATGGGAAAGAAAGTAGTAAAGGAGGGATAGAGGAACAAAAAAGACATGAGATATACAGAAAACAAAAAAGTGAAATGGTACACATAAACCAAACTACATCAATAATAACATCGGAAGTTAATAGATTAAGCAATCCATTGAGAAGGCAGAGATTGTCAGACTGGATAAAAAACAATAGCCAAATATATGATGTCTGCAGGAGACACACATTAGATTCAAAGACACAAACAGATTGAAAGTAAAGGATGGAAAAAGACATCATGCAAACAGCAACCATAAAAATGCTGGAATGTCTATAGTAATATCAGACAAAATAGACTTTAAAACAAAAAATAAGTGTTAAAAGCAATAAAGAGAGACAATTTATAATGACAAAAGTTCAATAAATCAGTAAGATACAATAAACACACACACCTAACAAGAGAGCAACAAAATGCATGAAGCAACATCTGACAGAAATGATGGAAGAAACAGACAATTCAACAATAATATTTGGAGACTTCACTAATGGATAGAACAAGAGAGAAGGTTAACAAGGAACTAGAAGATCTAAACAACAGTATAAATTATCTAGACCTAACTGGATCAATAAGGAGCCTTGGTGGTGCAGTGGTTAAAGTGATCAACTGCTACCCGAAAGGTCAGCGGTTTGAAACCACCAGTGGCTCCATGGGAGAAAGATGTGGCAGTCTGCTTCCATAGAAATTTACAGCCTTGGATACCCTATGAGGCCTCTGTGAGTCAGAATCCACTTGAGGGCAGTGGGTTAACTGGACCAATAAGCAACATCATGATAAATGCAGAACAGATGGAAATTGTCAAAGATTTCATTTTACTTGGATCCACAATCAACACTCATGGAAGCAGCAGTCAAGAAATCAAACGACATATTGCATTGGGCAAATCTGCTTCAAAAGACCTTTGAAGTGTTAAAAAGCAAAGATGTCACTTTGAGGACTAGGGTGTGCCTGACCCAAGCCTTGATATTTTCAATCACCTCATATGCATGCGAAAGCTGGACAATGAATAAGGCAGACTGAAGAAGAATTGACATCTTTGAATTACAGTGTTGGTGAAGAATACTGAATATACCATGGACTGCCAGAAGAACCTGTCTTGGAAGAAGTTCAGCCAGAATGCTCCTTAGAAGCAAGGATCTAGTGACTTTGGACGTGTTATCAGGATGGACCAGTCCCTGGAGAAGGACATCATGCTTAGTAGAGGGTCAGTGAAAAAGAGGAAGACCATCAACGAGATAGACTGACAACAGCGACTGCAACAATGGGCTCAAACAGAGCAATAATCGTGAGGATGGTGAAGGACCAGGCAGTGTTTGTTACCGCAATAACGCAGATTAGAGCCGCCTGCCGCAATAGCCAATTCTGAGACAGGGGTGAGGTGAGCAACAAGAGGTTTATTATATATCAATATACAGGAGACAGAGGGGAATATATTCCTCAAAAAAAAATGATCTCCCCAACTGGAGATTGGCTGAAGGCTTTTATAGGGACAGGATTATGGGTCTCAGAAGTTTGTGTTAGTTTCCCCTTGAGGTGGTCATGTCTCAGGTGAGTTCATCTTTTACTGGTATTCTTGGGGGTTATCTGGCGACATCCTGGTTTTCTTGTCACAAGGTGGGTGCTTTGTTCGGGTTTTCATCCTCAGATCATTATCACTTGTTTTCTACCCTCCAAGGAGGAACATAGGTTAATCTTAAACCTTTTGTAGACGCTGGAACCAGAGGGAAAGACAAGATCATGAGACAATGTGGGGGTTAGCAATGCGGAGTAAATAATAGTGAGCCGGGCCTATGCAGCCTCTTCCGTGTTTATTTCTGTTGTACATGGGGTTGCTATGAGTTGGAACTGACTCGATGGCACCTAACAACAACAACAACTTATATCTATAGAACGTTCCTCCCCACAACAGCAGAGTACACACTATTCTCAAATGCACATGGAATATTCTCCAGGATAGACTTCAAGTTAGGCCATGAAACAAGTCTCAGTAAATTTACAAGGATTGAAATCATACAAAGTATGTTCCTTGACCAAAATTAAATGAAAGTAGAAATCAATAACAGCAGTGCAGTAACCATGTTTGTGAGTAGTAAGTAGTCGCCTGGGATATAACCTGTCTGGACCAAGAGACTTGAGGTCACCAAGCTTCTCTTTTGTATTGACGTTCAATTCCCTCTTACCATGATTAGTTCTACCTTTTGTGTTGCAGATAGAAGCCAAATGGAAGTTAAATAATGCTTCTTTCTCTGTGATACTGTCATCCTTAACCACTAGATTCTTTCCTTCAGTGGCCCCCAAAGCAACTCTGTAGTACCTTAAGACTCTTGAAAACAGTTTGAAAGTCACTGTACTAAACTAGACTCTTATATACATTTAAAAAAAAAAAAGGCCCCATAAACTCCATTTCCAGCAAGATTACAATTTCATTCATTGCATGACAATGGCTCATTCACCCATGTCTAAATTTTGTCCTCTTTTTAAAATGCAGATATTATACTTATTCCTGCCTGAACATGCTAATGTGAGAGTGATTCTGGAACCATCACCTTACCTTAAACCCTGATAAATATCATGTCATAATCATTATCAAACCTCAGTGCAATCTCCAGGTATACATTGGTGGTGGTATTTCTTTTCCAAATAGCCTAAGAGTACACTATTTCAGCATGCAGATAAACTCCTTTAAAAGCAACAAAACATGAAATACAATCTTGGATAAAAATATAAAAATCATAGCACCGAATAAATTGATTCCTGAAATATTTACTAAAACAGCAGCCGGTATCCAGTAGCATACCTTCCTGCGACAACAGAATCTGAGCCAAAGAGGTTTTTATCTTCAATATATTTTTGGAACCCTGTATTTATGAACTAAATCTGTGTTGTTCATTGAAAAGCAGTTGTTTGGGAATTTTTTATGCCCTACTAAATGAGAATATAAAGGGCTAGAAATATGGTTGATTATGATCATAAACACTCTTTCCTGCCTCCTTCCTTTGGTTTCCTGCCTGCTCAGCACTGAGGGAAGCCCTTGGGAGATACAAAATGGTAAAATAATGGACCCTGCCTTGAGGAAGTTTAGGCTTTGGTTGAGATAGCAGGCATGTGTGAGAAGTAAAACTATAAATATGCTGATGAGTGCTCTGGGAGCTTGGCCGCAGGAGACATCCCTGTGAGCAATTGGGTCAGAGATTGTATCAAGAAAGAGACTAGACCTCACCTAGGACTTAAAGGAATGGTTAGGATTTGGAAAGGCAGTGAGGAGAGAAGGGGCATTCCAGACAGATGGAACAAAGTGATCAAAGGCCCTACGGAGTGAAGAATGTATAAGGCATGTACAGGGGGTAGGGGGCAATGGTGGGAATGGAAGGTGTATGTAGAAGGATAGGAAAGATGGGGCTGAAAAGGTCAAGTGGGTCAAAACTATGGATGGCTGATCCAACCTGTTGCCCTTGAGTCAATTCCAACTCATAGTGACCCTATAGGACAGAGTACAGCTGCCCCATATGGTTTCCAAGGAACACCTGGTGGATTCAAACTGCCGACCTTTGGTTTTGGTTAGCAGCCGTAGCACCGTAGCTGTTAACTACTACACCACCAGGGTTTTCTGGATGACGGATAGCCCTCCCATGTTAAGGAGTTTTGGCTTTAGCTCATTAGCTACTATTAAAGTCACCTGTATTATAATCATTTGCTTGTTTAAAATGAAGAATTCCAGGCCTCAATCCCAGTGACTCTGATTCAGTAGGTTTAGGGCTGGGGTCAGGGAACCTGCATTTTGAACAAGCACCTCCAACTGATTCTGATGCCCACTAAAATATAATAACTTTTGCAGACAATGACAGCCAATGAGAGGTTTTTAAAAAGGAGTACCATATTAAAAAGTAGTCCTGGTGGCACAGTAGTTAAGCCTTCAGCTGCTAACCAAAAGCTCAGCGGTTCGAACCCACCAGCTGCTCCATAAGGAAAAAGATGTGGCAGTCTGCTTCTGTAAAGATTACAGCCTTGGAAACTCTATGGGGCAGTTCTACTCTGTCCTACAGGGTCACTATGAGTCAGAATCGACTTGCTGGCAGCGGGCTACCACATCAAAAGAGCAGTGGTTCAGGAAAATAAATCTTCTAGTTGTAGCCTGGGCAGATTGAAGGAGATAAGAGACAGAAAGCCAGAAAGAATGCTTTATAATAGTCCGGTTGTTAAGTTTAAACACTGTAATTTATCCATCCCTTTGTTCCCAGGGACTAACATGGAGTCTAGTACATAGTAGCTCAGTTAGAGGTAGCTGTGAAGCTAATGAAGCTTAAGCTTCGGGGGTCCCTCACTTGCACAGGCCCTTTCCAAGCCCCCCTCTTTTTATCATTTCAAAAATATTCACTTTCACATCTATTTTTGCATTCTTTTACTTAAAGTAAATCTCCAAAATTGTATTAACTCCTCAGGCCCCACAAAAACTGGATTCAGCCCTGTGCTGAGGAAATTTTTGTTGAATGTAATTCAAAGGCTGGTGATTACTTAATGTGGTATGTTCTTCCTCCCTCCTTACTAGTAACCTTTTTATTCTCAATAAACTAATGAGTGCTCTGGGAGCTTGGAGACTGGAATCAATACAGGCTGATTCTGTTAAAATAAAAGTCAGATCATATCACTCCTCTTCTCACAACCCCTCCAGTCTCAGTCAGAGTAATGGCTATCTGTGTTACAGACTAAAACTGCTTCATAGGATTTTCTTGGCTGTAATCTTTATGGAAGCAGATCACCAGGATTTTTCTCCTGTGGAGCCACTGGGTGGGTTTGAAGTGCCAACCTTTAGGTTAGCAGTCAAGCATAAACCGTTTGCAACACCCAGGGACCTTAATGGCTAAAAGGTCCTACACAATCTGGACCCGTTACCTGTCTGATTTCATCTCCTACTCATCCTCCTGCTCATTCTACCCGTTACGCTACCCTTTTTGTTGTTCCTTGACCATGCCAGGCGTGTTCCTGCATCAGGGTCTTTGCAATTTCTGTTCCCTTTGTCTATAATGCTGTTCCTTGAAGCTGTCCTCATAGCTCACTCTCTCATCTCCTTTACAGCTGTGCTGAAATGTCACCTTTTCAGTGAGGCCTTTGCTGATCTCCCTCCCTAACCTGCAATCCCACACACATACTTCTGCTACCTATTCTCTGCTTTATATTTCTCCTTGGCACTTACCATTATACATTGTTGTTATTGTTGGGTGCCAACGAGTCAATTCTGACTCATAGCAACCCCATATGACAGAGTAGAACTGGCCCATAGGGTTTCCTAGGCTGTAATCTTTACAGGGGCAGATTGCCAGGTCTTTTCTCCAGCGAAGCGCTGGTGGGTTCAAACCGCAGACCTTTCAGTTAGCAGATGAGCGCTTAACCGTTGTGCAACCAGGGCTCTTTTATCATTACATAACATATATTTCACTTTTTATTGTCTTTTACCATCAGAAATGTAAGCTCCATGAGGGTAGAGATATTTGTCTTTTTTGTTTTCTGCTATATCCCTAGGGAATCCTGGTGGTGCAGATGTTAAGCACTTGACTGCTAACCAAAAGGTCAGCATTTGAACCTACCAGCCACTCCTCAGGAGAAAAATGTGGCAGTCTGCCAACATAAAGATTACAGCCTTGGAAACCCTATGGGACAGTTCTACTCTGTCCTACAGGGTCCGTATGAGTCAGAACCGACTGGAAGGCAAGGGGTTTGCCATATCCCTACCACTTAGAACAGTACCAGGCACATAGAAGATACTCAATAAATATACATAGAATGAATGGATGCTGCTTATTAGTTGTGTGACCTTGGATAAATCATCTAAAATGAGTCTCAATTTTCTCACCTATAAAATTGGATAATAATAGCACCTACCTCATAATAGTCTTCTGAGAAATAAAATAAAATAATGTGTTGACATTTAGCATAGAGTCTGGCACAGATCCAACAGTCAATATGTTAACAAGAGTCTTCAATAACTTAATCCAAAAATGACACTATTCTACGGCCACAGAAGGCCAGTCCTATCCAGACATAACCTACTTAGTCAGGCCTGGCCACGCTCATCAACAGAGGTGCAACTGCAGAAGCTGCTTTCATTTTAGTTCTTCCCTCCCACTGATGAATACTGCTGACCAGTAAGAGGCAGGCAGACTCGAGGCAAATGTGCCACATCAGAAGCTTGGCCAGGATGTGGTCCCAAGCAAGGGGAATTGGAATCTGTCTTGTTTCAAGAGAGACAAGAGAAGGGAGTCAAGCAACATGCACATTTGGTTTTATCAGTGAGGAGTCAGTCACAGCAGGAGCCCATCCAAAAGACACTCACCACTCCCCACCCCATATATATATCCCAGTGTGCAGATCAACTAAGCCCTCTCTTTATTTCTGAAGGGTCACAGAAATCTGAAATGAGAGCAAACCTATTCACACAGAGAACAGTAGGAGATATTAACTATAGGCACCCTATGATTGTTACCCAATTTTGAATCACTGTTGCTCTTTGAGAGCCAGTCTCTCTTACTCACATATCAGCCTCTGAACTCAGGCAGTACCTAACAAGGACTAGTGCTGCTTACAACATCTGCTCCTGGACTCCATCCTGACTCTTCCTTTCCCAATTCTAGGCTACAGATGTGGGTCTTCCTGAAAGAAAAGGGGGATAGGGAAAGAGTCTTTCACACTGTCATGTTACTTATGCTCCTGACAAATGTGTGGGGCTCTTATTTATATCTCCAGCTTTGAGATCATAACTCTTGCTTCTCTCTTGTTTTCTCTATATCTACTTGGAGAATAATGTTCAGTATACACTGAATAATAATAATCCAATAATAGTAATTTCTAGCTACCATTTATTTGGAGTCCTGGTGGCACAGTGGTTAAGTGCTGTGGCTGCTAAACAAAAAGGTCGGCAGTTCGAATCCACCAGCCACTCCTTGGAAACCCTATGGGGCAGTTCTACTGTGTCCTACAGAGTCACTATGAGTCGGAATCGACTCAATGGCGCCTAACAACAACAGATATTTATTTATCAATTTCTATATAAGAAGCACCATACTAAAAACTTTACACTCATTGTTTTTAACCCATACAGTAACCTGTTGGTACTATTGTCACCATTTTACAAATGAGGAAACTGAAACTGACTCAGAAAGATTGATTCATTTATATAAGGCTGTCATGGATTGAATTGTGTCCCCCAAAAATATGTGTATCAATTTCACTAAGCCATGATTCCTAGTACTGTGTGGTTGTCCTCCATTTTGTGATTGTAATTTTATGTTAAAGAGGATTAGGATGGGATTGTAACACCCTTACTAAGGTCACATCCCTGATCCAATGTAAAGGGAGTTTCCCTGGGGTGTGGCCTGCACAATCTTTTATCTTACAAGAGCTAAAAGGAAAGGGAAGTGAGCAGAGAGAGGGGAACCTCATACCACCAAGAAAGCAGTGGCGGGAGCAGAGAGCATCCTTTGGACCCTGGGTTCCTGCGCGGAGAAGCTCCTAGTCCAGGGGAAGATTGATGGCAAGGATCTTCCTCCAGAGCCAACAGAGGAAGCCTTCTCCTGGAGCTAACACCCTGAATTTGGACTTCCAGCCTACTCCACTTGTGGTATTTTTGTTACAGCAGCACTAGATGACTAAGACAAAGGTCATATAGCTAATAAGTGATAAAGCCAGGATTCAAACAGAGGTCTGCCTTGGTACAAATTTATACTTGCATGCACAAAACTAAGTTCAAGATATAAAGTTCAAGTCAGTTAGTAAATGTGAAATGTAGAGAAGAAAGACTGAGAGCAGTTTCATCCAACTCAGGAAATAAGAGCAATGGCATTTGGTTCTGGATTATAAAGTAGAACTTGCTAGAAATTTACCCTCCAGAACTTTCTGGGAATCTGCTCTCACAGGGGGTTCATCAGCAGTATCTCACCAGAGGCACTCAACTACAAAACCACCTAAGACGGGGTTGCCAGGGGAAGCTGTTGGCTGCTGGACCACACGCACTGCAGAAGCCAGGTACTAGAGAAGCTACCCACGCTGCAGGTGCTGAACACTGGGAAAGCCACTTGCCCTGCAGGAGGCTATAGATAGAGTGAGCACACTGAGACCAGGAAGCAAAACCCTTTTCCTCTTCTAATGTCCTTTAGTACCCTCTGACAAATCTTCATATTATGATAGCTGGAAAAGGAAAACCATTTAAAGGACCCAGATCTATTTTCACAGATTCTTCAAAAAGGATGAATTTGGAGCTGGAAATAAATTGACAACCATCATACCTGGTAAACTTTGCTAGGTTCTGAGCAGTCTATTTCTCCTAGTCATAGCTTCTACCCAGTGGTATGCTTTCTCTCCTCTTCTCCTGTGACTTCTGCCCAGAAAAAAAAATTGATAAATTTATTTTGGCATTTTTTATTTGCTCTGAATCCATTTACTAATAAATATTCATTATGGAAATATTAGAAAAGTCATAATTTTGCAGAAAAAATTAAAAACATTCCCTAACTCAACCACTAAGCGATAACCACAATTCACATTTTAATGTATGTATATATATATATATTGAATACACCATGGAGAAGGACATCATGCTTGGTAAAGTAGAGGGTCAGTGAAAAAGAGGAAGACCCTCAATGAAATGGATTGACACAATGGCTGCAACAATGGGCTCAAACATTGCAGTGATTGTGAGAATGGCGCAGGACTAGGTAGTGTTTCGTTCTGTTGTACATAGGGTCGCTGGGAGTCAGAACTGACTCAATGGCACCTAACAACAACAACATAGGAAGAGAGAGAGAATAGGAGAGAAGGGGTCAGTGGTGTTCAGTGGTAAAATTCTCACTTTCCATGCAGGAGACTCGGGTTCAATTCCCAGCCCTCAAGCACAGCCACCACCCATCTATTCAGTGGAGGCTTGTTGTGTTGCTATGATGCTAAACAGGTTTCAGTGGAGCTTCCAGACTAAGACAGTCCAGAAAGAAAGATCTGGTGATCTATTTCCAAAAAATTAGCCAATGAAAACCCTATGGATCACAACAGTCAATCCCTTTGTGCATGGGGTCACCATAAGTTGGGGGCTGACTTAATGGCAGCTAACAACAACGTCTTGGAAAACACCTTGGCTATGCTGTGTGAATCATTAATCCTTCACAACGTGACAGTATTTCATAGTTGTTAAGAGCAGAGATTGGAAAACTGTGGCTCACAGGCTACATACATCCTATCCTCTTCCATCTGTTTTTGTAAATAAAGTTTTATTGGAACACAGCCACACTAATTCATTTATTTACTGTTTATGACTACTTTTGTGCTACAACAGCAAAGTTGAGACAGAGACCATATGGCTGAAATTAACACACTAACTGTGTGCCTTGGGCAAGTCACTTCAGCTCTCTGAGCCTGTTTCCTCATCTTTATAAAATGGGAATACTAACAACACCTACTTCATAGGATTATTGCAAAGATTAAATAAAATATGTAAAGTGCTTACAATTATTATAAAATTAGAACCTAATGAACGCTTGCTAATTTTTTTTTAATAATTACAACAAATACCAACAAAAGCAATCACACACGTTTTATCTTTGGTGCAATACCATATGCTGAAGGGACAGCCCTAATCAGCTGTATCTTTTATTTTTCTTTCAGTGCACAATGTGGAAGCTTCGAGAAACCTGACATCAGCCTATTTATATAGGAATGGAAGTGTGCCATATCTTTCCCTTAGGAGAAGCCATAGCACAGGAGGATGAATTCTTCATTCATTCAGTTGGCAGAGCCAAACAGAGAGCCACGAAAGAGGTTTGAAACACATCTAGATCTGGACATAAATATATAATGTGCCTCAGTACATACAAACTGCAGGAATTTCCCTAATCTCATATTACAATTCCTTTTCTGCATCAGCAAGGAGGCTTTGTGAACATTAGGATGGCACTTTCCCAACAATATCATTATACCAAAGGTAGAGTGACCCACTATCTTCACCTATCAACTAATTTGAAAGAAGTAAAAACGTTATGACATTACCAGGTGATAAAAAAAAAGGGTAGTTTGATTCGGGTTGATACCATAAATCATTACCCCATAATTTATTTTCTTAAACCTATTCCTTAAAAGCTTGAAAACAATAGATTTTCTTAAAACTTAGCATACTTACATTAATTCTTTTCTGATGATACTATCCAAGTATTACAGGAGTAGAAAGGAGGTTTATCTTGATAAACTGCTTTGGACAAACTAAGTAAATTCAGGAAATCTAGACACTGAATTATTTCCATCCTCTGAAGATTTTTTTAGAGCAGCTGAGAAGACATGAACAGTAGTTTTGTTCTCTGCAGTTCAGAAGAGTGGTTCAGCCCACCTCAACTATTCTTATTAACAGACCTAGATAGGCAGGTGGGTGGAGGTGGCATGGAAAAGAGGGAGACACAATATGACACGGTAGTGGTTTGTCTCTCTTTATCAGCTCATAAGGTGGGGATAGCATATTATTTATTTTTCAACTTCAAACATAGTACATAATTCTTTCACTCAATAAAAATTTACTGAAGGCCCACTATGTGCCAGGTAGTATTATAGGCACTGTGGATAGAGCAGTATATAATAGACAAAAAATAATCTGTCCTCCTGAATTTCACTCTCTAAACTGTAAACAAATAAATACAAAAGATGTTATTAGGTGACATGATCTGGTGAGAAAAATAAAGTGGGGAAAGGGAATCGAGAGTGTTGGGGGAGCATTTCAATTTTAAACAGAATGGTCAGAGAAGGCATCAGTGAAAAGATGACCTCTGATTAAGAGAAGGAAGTGAGGGAACTGGCCGTAGTTGGGTGAAGAGGATTCCAGGCAGAGGAAGCAACTAGTGCAAAGGCCCTGAGGGAGAACATGCCTGGGGTGTGTCAGAGGCACAGCTAGTGTGGCTGGAACAGAGGAAGTAATGGGGAGAGAAGTAGGATACGAAGTCAGAGAGGTAGTAGAGGTCCAGATCATACAAGGGCTTTATAAAGTATTGGAATTACTTTGGTTTCACTTAAAGTAGAATGGGAAGTATTGGAGGGAGAGTTTTGAGATTAGTGACATGAACTGATTTATGAATTAACAAGATCACTCGGACTGCGGTGCTGAGAACAGACTGAAAGCTAGCAAAGTTGGAAGCAGGAAGACCAGTTATGAGGCTATTGCAATAATCCAGGTGAGAGATTCTCAAAGCTTGAACTAGGGAGGTAGCAATAGAATTGAGGAGAAGTAGATTAGGTTTTCTTCTCTATCTCACCATCAAATCCTGTACCATTTCTGAAAGGCCCTGCAGAATAACCAATGGAAACAGTTTTACAATAACTTTTATCTTCTAGTGCAAAAAGTCACACCGCCCATTAAATGCTTGATCTCTTTATTCTCTGTCATATAAAATCGTAGTCCTCCCTCAGATATCAGTTTCCTAATTAAACAGTGCATCAATGGCCCACTTTCTAAACATTAATTGTACATCTTTTAGTCAATAGTAATTCAGGAAGTCAGAAAATTCAAAAAGTACTTTCGTGAAACTGCTATACATAAGGATGGGCATTGTCAGCTTTGTCAGGACTGTCTCTGAGCTAAGGTAAGGCTAAATGAAAGAACAGACACTAGTGTGCAATTACTTTGCTGGTTTCCATTAAAATCCAACACACTTGGATCTTTGTTCTCTTGCTAAGTCGATTATGGGCCTTGGATTTTCATCACTCCAGGAACCATAATGAAGGGCAATCTGCAAAGTATTAGCCTAATCCTAGATTACATTGCAAGTCAGTAAAATTAGAGAATCATCAGACATGGCATTAATACTATAAATTCACCTCTAATTCAGATGGTCTCTTAAAGGAAAACTCTAGTACAAGTTGTCCTGCAGGGTTATTTGGAGAGGAAAGAAAAGGAATAAGGAAATATTTCTCCTTTGATATTAGCTGGATGATCCATGTTTGGGGTAGTTAGAAAAGAAAGCAGGCTATATCTAAAATACTTTTAAAAGAAAGTTAAAAAAAATTAGTAACCCATGGCCACATGTAGCCTGAAAGTATATTGTGTTTAACCCAAAGAATCATTTAAAAACCGGGAGATTTCACATTAAAAAAAAACCACAAAAACAAAAAAACCCTGAAGTCTTCTTAAAACCAAACTTTTTCAGCTTAACTAGTAAAAAAGTGTTTGCCTTGAAACTTGTACAAGAAAATGTCATGGAAGCTCCATAGACACTTCCAAACTCCCTGAGGGACTGAATTGCTGGGCGGAGGGCTCTGGGGACCATGGTCTTGGGGAACATCTAGCTCAATTGGCATAACAGTTTATAAAGACAATGCTCTACATTCTACCTTGGTGAGTAGCGTCTGGGGTCTTAAAAGCCTGTGAGCAGCCATCTAAGATACTCCACTGGTCTCACCCCTTCGGGAGCAAGGGAGAAGGAAGAGAACAGGAGACAAGGAAAAGATTAGTCCCAAGGACTTATGAACCACAGCTACCACGGCCTCCACCAGACTGAGTCCAGTACAGCTGCACGGTGCCCGGCTACCACCACTGACTGCTCTGACCGGGATCACAATAGAAGGTCCTGGACAGAGCTGGAAAAGGATGTAGAACAAAATTCTAACTCACAAAAAAAAAGACCAGATTTACTGGCCTGACAGACTGGAGAAACCTCGAGAGTATGGCCCCCGGACATCCTTTTAGCTCAGTGGTGAAGTCACTCCTAAGGTTCACCGTTCAGCCGGGGATCAGACAGCCCCATAAAACGAAACAGGACTAATGAGGTACAGCAGTCCAGGGACAAGGACTAGAAAGCAGGAGGGGACAGGAAAGCTGGTGATAGGGAACCCAAGGTTGAGAAGGGACAGTGCTGACATGTCGTGGGGTTGTTAACCAATGTCATAAAACGTTATGTGTACTGACTGTTTAACAAGAAACTATTTGTTCTGTAAACCTTCATCTGAAGTACAATAAAAAAAATTTTTTAAAGTGTTTGCCTTGAGCATTATGCTCTTTTAAGAACTATCTATATGGGATCAAGGAGCTCTGGTGGCACAGTGGTTAAGAGCTCAGGCTGTTAACCAAAAGGTTGGAAATTCGAATCCACCAGGTACTCCTTGCAAACTCTATGGGGCAGTTCTACTCTGTCCTACAGGGTCACTATGAGTTGGAAATCGACTTGACAGCAACAGGTTTGGTTTGGGTATATGGGATCAAATTGACAAAAGCAACTCAAAAGATTAGACAGGAACCCCGGAGTAGCAGTGAGTTTATCTTAACAGGAGAGAACGAAGGGGAAAGTGGCGCCACTGAAGGGTGTGTTGAAGGGAGTAACTGTGTTGAAGGAAGGTGAGAATGATTGCACAACTCAAAGAATGTAATCAATGTCACTGAATTGTACATGTAGAAACTGTTGAATTGGTGTGTGTTTTGCTGTGTATATTCTCAATAATAACAAAATAATTTTTTAAAAGGTAAACATAGAATTACCATATTATCCAGTGTGCGGTGTCCGTGCTCGTGGTCATTAGCTTCTTTTGAAATACTGGAAGAACAAATAACATGGGCCATATTCCCATATGACCAAAAAAGTAGAGACGAGGAATAGCTGACCTAATTAAGCAGGGCACATTCTTTACAGTTAGCCAGTCTCCACCACTGAAGCTGGATAGACAAGAAACAGTCCTGTCTCTATTTCAGATTAGAAGTCAGAGATCTTGGTTCTAAGTCCTGGCTTCTCCATTAAGTAGCATGACTTTGGGCAAGTGAATTAGGTGCCCTGGGCCTCAGTTTCCCCAACTGAAAAAGAATGGGCTTAGACTCAAATCTCTCTCCTTCTGTTGTCCTAGAAAGTTCTGAAGAGCACACAGCCATATAGTAAGGGAAAAGAATGGGATTACTCAACAAATGGTGACAGCTGTTAGCTGTTCAGGGGAAAAAAGCCAATTGAGATCTGAACTTCATATTCTGTGCCAATACAACGCCATAAGGATAAGGGTGTATAATGTGAAAAATTCATACCTAAAAACTAGAAGAAAATATATACGTAAGTGGTCCTATCTCCAGATGGTAAAGAATTTCATAAATTTAAAGAAAATGGAAGAAATTGCAAAGGAAAACATTGGTAAACGTTCTATAAGAAAAAGAAAAACCACAGTACTTAGAAATATTAATAAATTTAAAAGGCAATCACAGATTGAGGAAAATACAACCAAAAGAACAAATGGTTTATGTCCTACCCTCAATTTGACTACATCTCTCTCAGACCTTGACAAAAGGAAAAGCAGGGTGTAAACTCTGACCCAGCAGCCGGGGGAATGTTTAAGTTCATGGACCTGATAGCCACGTGACTGCTCCACACCCAAATTAGAGGCTTGCTGCTGAAGGCTGAGAAACTACCCAATAGCACCCACCCTGTGAATTAAACAACTCCATGCGGTAGGCAGGACAGGGCTTTTTGAGGATGAGAAAACTCAGGCACAAAGAGAGACGTTAAGTTAAGACGGCAAACTCGTAACAGGTGGTAAATGTGAAAATCAATTCTGGAAGCCAGCTGGGGTTTCCGCCTCAGTATAGCCACCTGTGAAATGCGGACATTGGATTAGATCCCTAGTTCTTAATGCGGTGCTGGACCAGCACCATGGAAACTTGTTGGAAATGCAAATTCTCAGGGCCCACCAGAGACCAATGGAATCCTCCTCTCTGGGGGTGGGCCCAGCAAGTTTTCCAGGTGACTCCAAGGCATGCTCAAGTTGGTAGAACCCCTGGATTCCATGATTTCTAAGGTCTCTCTCAGACCTAAAAGAATATCATTCATATCTGACCACAAATCCTCAGGGCATTTTGCACAAAACCATGATGTGTTCTCGACTTGGGACCAAAAGGTCAAAAAAGAAAGGTTTGATTTGTATTTGAGTTAGTGGGAGGAAACACCCTCCTTCCCCGGGGTGGAATTTATCCCTAACGTGTTTCTTTCTTTGAGGTGCCTCTGAGGGAGTTCGAACACACTAACCTAAAGCTAACCTTCTGTTTAGTCCAGTGCTTAACCGATTGCACCACCAAGGACTTGATTTTGGTTTAGTTTGATTTTTTGGTGCTTACTGAAAGCTACCTCTGTCTTAAGTAATTTGCATAAGTTGGTAATGTTGGTAATCATAACCTAGGCTTTCTTCTTGTGTGGAGAGCTGTAAGCCCCCCTCCAAAGGCAAAATGGAAGCAGGGGTGTGGGGGCCAATGAAGAGAGGGATTGTCGATTCTCTCTTCTCAGCAGATGAGTTTAGGCCTAAAAGCCACCTGGACTTGTTGGAGGGCATGGCAAGGAGCAAATGTTGTCCTTTCCTGAGCCCAGCTGCTCCTCCTAGACTTGCCTCTGCCTTGGCTGGATTTAAATACCAGTTCAGGGCTGATCAGCACTCTCCTAGCCCAGCGGTGTGGTCCTGCCCTGGATTGTAGCCGCACGGACTTTCAGTTGCAGGCAAGGCCTGTGTTTCTTAGTCACTCAAGCAAGTATACTGTTGAACCTGGTACACTGCTCTATATTATATATATATAGGTTATGTATATATAATGTAAAACCTAAGAAAAAGCCTAGTCCAGGTCACCCAGCAGTAGCCCCCTTCATCTCAGCCATAGCTCCTGAAGAGGTATGGGGTTCTCCCAGCATGTCTGATGAAAGCCACATAAAACTAGTTACATTTGACCAACCAGAAGCGACTGGTGTGAAGGACGAAGGCGGAGAAGGGGAAAGTGGCGCCACTGAAGGGTATGTTGAAGGGAGTAACTGTGTTGAAGACATTACCTGTGATGCTGAGGAGTAAGATAAATGCAGGCCAATAGGTGGCAGGAGACAGTGCCAGAAAGAATATGGCACTGAGGGACTGACCATCATCTTTCATTATCTACCCCCTCTAGGCTCTCTGTCTTAAGTGCTCAAGTTGAGGACACTTGAGCAACTTGGCCTCACTGATAATGATGAGGAAGATAAAGGCACCAACGCCAGGAAAGTAAAAGACCCTGCGGCCCTTGCTCAGGAGCCTGTGTTTTCTGTTAGGGAGGCTGTGCACAGGCAGCTGGAACTGCAACGAACGAAGGGGCCATCATGCTGACGGGAGGCAAATGGCTTGTGCTGATGAAGTTGCTCAAGACAGAAGTGGTGAAAGAACAGGCACAGCCCACTCAGGACGCAGTTATTTAAGGTGCTCAAAAACGTTCGGTTTGAAATTATGCAAATGAAAGCCAAAGTTTATAGACTTTATGATATGAGAATACAACATGCTTGTGTCTATCAACCTCCGTTGATCAATGAAATTTATGAGTCTACAGAAAGTGAGTACAAATGGCAATCAGTTGTTGAGGAGGCACTTTCTGAAAAAATGAAGAAGGCACAGCTTGAAGAGGAGACAAAGTCTGAAGTTATCCTAAAGTAAGTCCTCATTTGTGGTAAACAATCTCTGAGAATATGCAGATGCTCAGAAACATATTTCAAAAACACGATGAACCAATTTTAAAGCACCTGAAAGATAATCCAGCGTAAATTCTCAGAATCTGGTGACCCTAAGAGTTTACAAATAGAATTTCTTCTTGAACCCAATAAATATTTTTCAAATGAGGTGTTGTCTATAACATGTACATTTGGGTCAGGCCCAGATGATTCTGAGACCTACTTCTCAGAGCTTTGAGATTACAGGCTGCATAGGGTTCCAAATACATTGGAAGAAGAAGAATTTCACCCAGTAAACTGTTAAGTAGCAAAACAGCAAGAGAAGTGGAACTTCTAGAACAGTGTATAGAACTTCCAGTAACACTGTTTTCAATTAATTTTGTAATCCTGAAATGTCTGAGTTTAGAATGCTATATAAGAATGCCAGAGCTAAATTTGATAAATATTTTCAATTGGAGTGCCTTTTCCATGATCATATAATCCTGAAATCAGTATTATACTTCCCTGGAGAAACCTTTGATCATAGACAACAACTAAAAGTTTCCAAGTGCTAGTTATAAAGGAAGAAGTAGGTGAAGAAGACGATGATGTTGCAGAAGTAGAAGGAGAACCTTATGTATCATTGAATAATAGTCTAAACAGAACTATGAGTTGCTTACAGGCTCTTATTTTTTTTTCCTGGAAACTAAGTAAGTTCTGTACGGGTTTTTTAACCAGTGCTTTCTTCTTAGAATGTCAATGGGCACTTGTGTGCCGGATACAGTAGAAGCCACAGCATCCTACATACTCCCATAGATTGATTCTTGTGAAATAATTGTGTCATAGTTATAAGAATACAGCTGTAAAGTGTCAGAATACTTAACAGAGACCAAGAGTTGTTTAGAAAGCTTCCTGAGAAACCAACTGAAGTAGTTTTCAAGCCAGCTTGTACGACCTGTGCCTTCATTACTGTGTAGTAGAAATGTCGTCTCTTGTACTGACTAGTGAACTATGCACTTTTAACTTAACCATGTGTACGCTAGTAAAGGGTGTCCAGTAGGACCATATTTGATAACTATTAGCTTGTTTGAGAATTTTTGTACTCTTAAAAGAAACTTACGGTGCAAACAGTTTAATGGGCTCAGCTGCTAACCAAAAAGGTCAGAGATTTGAATCCACCCAGAGGCACCTCAGAAGAAAGGCCTGGTGATCTATCTCCAAAAAAATCAGCCATTGAAAACCCTATGGAGCACAGTTCTACTCTGACACACACGGGGTCACCATGAGTTGGAATCGACTTGACAGCAACTGGTCGGTTACTGGTTAGTCATAGTAAGGTGATTAATCACTAGGATAATAATAAAATCTTCATCTTATAATTTGTCATGAAGTATACTTAAACTGTTAACAAAGCAGCTTTTTATCACCCTACCTTCTAGGAATGGTATCTTTTCACCCTTTGGGGAAGCTTGTATGAAACTATTTCTTAGAAGCCTAAAATATTAAGGGTAAAAAAGTAGGGCTTTTCATTCTAATTCGAGCCCCTGCTGAGAATTTGCATTTCTAACAAGTTCCCAGGTGATGCTAATACTGCTGGTTAGGGACCAATTCTGAGAACCACTAGCAGAGCAGTGGGTCTCAAAATTTATTAGACGTAAGAATCACCTGCGGATCTTGTTAAACTGTAGATTCTAAGTCAGTATATCTGGGGTGGAAATGCAAATTCTCAGCATGTGCCTTGAACTGAAACAAATCAGTTCAAAGCCCTGGTAAAAAAAGACACTCTAGAACAGTAATGTGGTCCCCCATCGTGATGATCTAGGCCTGCCAGGAGGCCACATGGTGCAACTGACCCCAGGCCTGCATTTTGACTTAAAACAACAGGGAAAGAAGCTGAGTATCACCTAAGGTAGGATCTACATTCATTCACTGGCTTGAAAATGTTGCAGGTAAACTGACCAAGACAGCAAGGATTTGGCTGAGGTGGAGACTAAAACTTGCAGGGATCTGAGACACATACTTCTCTGAGGGGAAAGGTGTAAGACACAAAGCTAGTTGGCAAAGAATACAGACACTATGAGGCCATCTATATAAAGTTTTAAAACATGCACTTTGGGATATAAACATATTTAACAACACATGTGGTATTCCCACAAATGTAGGCAAAGTGAATGAGGAATTCCCTGATTTCCGCTTGGTGATAGCTTTCGCCAGTAAGGTCAGAGTCATAATAAAGTTACATGGCTCAGTCTTCAGCTGTAGTAAAAACCTCCCAGAAAACAAGGAGACAAATTCGGACTACTGGATTAAAGCTACTTTAAAAAGGTAAATGAAAACATTCAGAAGATCTCCAAAAAGAAGAAATACAAAATAAAATTTATCTCTGGATTAGAAAGGATTTTCAAACTTACAATGGAAAACTTAAAAACATAAAAAGAAATATTGTTAGATGTAGCAACATAAAAATGAAAATTTATGTACTTAAAAACATTAACCAATTTAGAAGGCAAAAGCCAAACTAGGAAAAATATTTGCAAGAAACGGTTAATATCCCAAATAGCATCCCATCTACCTATCTCAAATCTTGACTGATGGCATGGCATGAAATGAACTCAGCCAGAAAGAAAGCATGTAACTCCATGTACCCTGAAACAACTAATTCCTCCAGAACCAAATTATAGGGGTTACTCTGAAGGCCTGAGAGACTACACAATAGTTTCTCTCCAAAAATTCAATAACAGGGAAAATTATTGATGTAATAATACCTCATATCTGTATAGCATTTAACAGTATGAAAAGGGTTTTCACCCTTATTATCTTATTAAGGAGCCCTGGTGGCACAGTGGTTAAAGCGCTCAACTACTAACAGAAAGGTCAGTGGTTCGAAACCAGCAGCAGCTCTGTAGGAGGTGTGGCAGTCTGCTTCTATAGAGATTTAGAGCCTAGGAAACCCTACGGGGTCATTATGAGTTGGAATTGACTCAACAGTAGTGGGTTTTAGCTTATTAAATTCGCAGAGCAACCTTGTGAGGTAGCTAGATCACCTCAGGGGGCAAATGCTAAAAACAACTCTAGACCTCAGATTGGGTTCTGCCTCAGTTTTGCTCTTTACAATGAAGATTTTGAGATTTTGGGGATTTTCTACATTCCCTTCCAGATTTAAACCAATAATTGATGACAACACCATACTCTCTTCTTGAGGAGGCCCAGAGGATGAAAACACTGAAATTTGGTTTGGTTGACAAAAAGAAACAAAAAGGCCTACTCACCTTAATGGGATTTATCAATGTTATTTTTCCTAAATGTAATATAAGAAATATAAGTCATTTGCTATATTTTTAAAATTATTTTTAGTGTTACAGAACATTTTTTTACAGAATAAGCATAAAATAGCAGTTGATTTCTTAATAATTTTCAGAATTATTTACACTTGTGGTTTTGACTAAGTAGGTCTTGAAATCAACAAGAAATCTTGGATTGTTGCCTCGGAAACATCCTAGAAAACCTACCCTTTTAATGCCCCTCGTGCTTAGCTCTTATGAGATGACCTGGTCCTTTAAAATAAGTACGTCTTTATCATTCTTTGGAGGTTTGAAGTCAAATTGGCAGGGTTCATTTATCATCTTCCAGCTTTTGTCATTTACCACTTCAACATTCAGTTCTGACAGCTTCCATTTCAACTTTATGCATTGTTTTCTAAGTAGCTTGAATCATGTTAAATAGTCCAATTTTCTCCTGTCTTTTGGGAGGTTTTTACTACTGCTGAGAACTAAGCTATGCAACTGTTTTATGACTCTGTCCCTACAGGCATGAGCCATCACCAGGTGGAAATTGGGGATCTCACAATTCACATGCCCTCAAGGTGCCAGTATAGTTTTGCAGACAATCATAAAATTAAAGAGCAGGACTTGTGTGGGCGGAAAGGATAACCCAAGACCCTGAGGCCTCAAGGATAATGAGCTAGTGTAGACGGGAGCCTTGATCATTCATTGGGCCCAGGGCATGTCAATCTTTGATTCTCAGCAAATGAGCTTAGAGCTTGCAACAAGGGATGGGCTTGGCTGGCCCTTCATGGCCCTGCCTGGTGTCACTTGCCAAGCAGTCTCTTTCCCCTCTTGCCTACCGCCGGCTCAAGGGCAGCCTTGGTGGCGGCTCCTGAGGTCAGCCTCCTGCCTTTTCCGTCGCCGCCAGGGCCTCCTCAGGTGCCCACACAGACTGTCTCCTCAGGGGTGGCCGCCTCCACTGCCCCGTTCTCCTCTCCTCAGCCACCACTGTGGACGACCTCCCTTCAGGAGCAGCCACCTCGGTGGCCGCCATCTTCGCCGTCGTCGCCACAACCCAGTCGCCACCCAGCTGAGGTACTGCCTAGTGCGATGTCCGCCACCAAGGAGGAAGACCTGGCCCCAGGTGGCCAGGACAGCACGGTGGGTGCGGTGGGAGCTGGCAGCGGGGTGGTCAGCGACCCTGGGCCCGTCAAGGGCGTGGGGGTGCCTGCTGCCGGGGAGGCGGGGACGGGCGCCCCTCAAGCTGAGCAAGAGCAGGGCCTGCCAAGGGCCAGCACCCCTCGAGCCAAGCAGCAGCAGGGGGGCACCCCTCGGGCAGAGCAGGAGCAGGCCAGGCCAGAGGGGGCCCTCGCCGGGGCCCAGGCGGGCGCGAGCGCCGAGGAGGACTCGGACATCGGGCCGGCAGACGAGGATGAGGAGGGCCACGAGGGTGGCCAGGGCCAGATGGTGGACGCGCACCAGTTCCCCATGACGGGCTTCCGCGGGGTGTTCCTGGACCTGATCTACTTGCTGCTGCGCCACATCTCCTACAACGACCACGTCCTCATCCGGTCCCGCGGCGGCGGGCGCGTGGTGCGCCACCGCCCTCCCCACCACTCCTGCCCGCTGCCCCCCGCGCTGCCACCGCCTGCCCACGGGGGCGCCATGGCAGCCGGGGAGCCCCTGGACCAGGCTGCAGCCCCGGAGCCCACGGAGCCCCCGGACGAGGCCGCAGCCCCGGAACCTGGGGAGTCGGCAGACGAGGCTGCGGCTCCACAGGGTGAGGATGGGTGATGGGGCTGCAGAGCTGTGAGCCGCTGATCAGGAGGCCCAGGAGGGGCTGTGAGCACTGGGGCCTGCGACCAGGTGGAGGCCGCGTCCTTCACGCTCTCTGCAGCATCTCGGCACGTGTACTGGTGGCACCACAGGGTCACCTGCTGCCCGTGGCAGCGCTTCCCTTGGGTGGGGAATGCTGGGGTGGCGCCTCAACCCAAGTCAGGCCAAAAGTGCCCAAATAGAAGCCCAGTCCTACAGCGACCTTTACATAAAGTCCTCCACCAGTTCTTACACGAGATCTGAGGTTATCGGTGCCATTTATGAAAGGAATGTCAGTGGGAGGTAGGTGTGCAGGAGGGAGCTTGGGAAGAAGTGGCAGGAAAGCCTGAAGGAAAAGCGGAAACACGTGGTATACCTCATTTTTGGTGGAGGGCTTTTAAAAATAGATTTTTAGGAAGTAGATCCCCCAAAATGATGAACTGATATGAGAGCACTTGTTAAAAATTAAATATTCAGGGGGTTGAGGAACTATGACCTTCACCATAGAAGTGGTCTTTGAGGCAAATGAATACTTTCCCAACAAAATCTGACCAAAACATACAAAATGCAGTCAGACCCCAATAGTTCTGATCCTTTCTTCTCCAAAGGGCCAGAAATACTCAGCAGCATAGGGTGTGAAATTTTCTGGAAAGAAGGAAATAATGTCACTGTGAAAACTATCAAGCAGCAGAAATGTGTAAGGGCCATGGAAGTGCTGTGTCAACCAGTAGAAAGGTGATGTCACTACTGGTTATGAATTGGAATATTTTTTCTATGAATACCTGGTTCCAAAATCTATACTATTTTTCACTAAAGAAGCGACTCAGTATCAGCATGAAAACTCTGACGAAGGGGCCCAAAAAGCAGGAGGTGAGGAAGAGAAAGAAGCAGAGGAGGAAAAGGAGAACAAAAATGAAGAACAAGAACCCAAAAAGGATCTGGACCCAGCAGAAGGAAGGCCCGGCCAATACAGGTATCTGTGGTAGCTTTAAGGAGCCCTCGTGGCGCAGTGGTTAAGCGCTCGGCTGCTAACTGAAAGGTTGGCGGTTCAAACCCACCAGCCGCTCCACAGGCACACGATGTGCCCATCTGCTTCCGTAAAGATTACAGCCTATGGGGCAGTTCTACTCTGCTGTAGGGTCGCTGTGAGTCGGAATCAACTCGCCGACAGTGGGTTTGTGTGGGTTTATAGTAGCTTTGAATCCAGGTAGCCTTGAATATCACCCAACCATTCCTGGTATTTACTGGTTACTGAGACCTTTATTTTTTAATTCTCCCAGTAAATTAAATAAAAAGTTTGTTTAAAATAAGTTTTAAAATTCAGTTTAACTTACTTAGAATGTTAATAGAATACTCATGTCCCTAATAATATAAAATGTACTATGTCTGAAATATGCTTCATGGCTACTTGTTTGTCCTTGTGATGTCCTTTGTCCGCCACCTGTGAGACTACTAACAGGTGGTAAATGTATCAGCTCTAGTAATGGAGACCACTTTTGTTTAGAAAACGGTTATCAGAAGAAGCAGCTAAAGCAGCTGGGCCATGCGTTACCTGGGCCTTCGTCTCTTGGCCATGGAAATGCAGTCTCCTATACTAACTAGGGAGCCTTGGTGGTGCAGTGGTTAAGCGCTCAGCTGCTAACCAAAAGGTCGGCAGTTCAAATCCGCCAGCCGCTCCTTGGAAATCCTATGGGGCAGTTCTGCCCTGCCCTATAGGGTCGCTGTGAGTCGGAACTGACTCGATGGCACCTAAAAACAGCAGCAACAACAACATACTAACTAGTGGAGCCCTGGTAGCGTAGTGGTTAAGAGCTCGGCTACTAACCAAAAGATTGGCACTTGGAATCCACCAGGTGCTCCTTGGAAACCCTAGGGGGCAGTTCTACTCTGTCCTCTAGCGGCGCTATGAGTTGGAATCGACTCGACCGCAATGATTTGGGTATACTAACAAGGAGACGGTGCCTTTTAGAAGGTGACTAACAAATAGCAAAAAGTTAAAAATTTTAAGTAGGACCACATTTAATGATTAATATCTAAATATTTGTTCAGTTTTAGATTTTCATGTTTTATGTGACAGTCAAAAGGAAAGAGTCATAGTACGATTATTGTTTATCGCTGAATTGGTCATTAAATCTTAAGGGATGTCTTTGTGTATATTTAAATGATTAACATTTTTCTTTCTTTTTGCATTTTCACAGCTGTGGGTTTCATAATAAGAGCCTCTTTCCCATACAATAGTTGTGGGAACTGGGGGTCTCGGAGGGTGAGGGAGTATCGTTGGTAGAACCAGCACAGGTTTTTAAGGAGAGGTTTATTTCTATCCCAGAATGGTCTCTCAAGAAAAAAGCAAGCAACAACAACAAAACAAGCATTTATGGTGTTGGGCAAGAGAGAGATGAGGCTGGTATATGATGGTGACTGAAGCCATGGGATGCACAAGCACCCTGATACCCAAGGGTGCAAGTTACAAGAGGAAAGGGTGTTCGTCTTCTCTCCTTGTTGAGATACAGCACACAGATGCAGCAGACATGCATAGGGCTGTTTTCTTAGATATAGGAAGTCACAGGTGCTAGTTAATGTTGTATAATTGTTAATTTTCTTTCATTTTATCCTGCAGTTGATACGAATAGAAATCAAAGGACGAAGAAGCTTGAATCCATTCTTCACTGTTTTTAAGTTTTTTTCATTTTCCTGAAGCCCAAGGGAATTTTATCAACACTGATTTTAATACAAAGTTCATCACCCCGAAAGTGATATCCAGTGACATCTGACTTTTCTCTTACCTTTACAGATATGTTTGGCAGCATTTGTTCAAGTTTAAAATAAAGGTTTGTTTTAAAGGAATAAGCTGAAATATGAGCAGTTTTTTGTTTTAGATAAATAATCCTGACTCAAATCTCTTTTACCTCTCTTTTCTTTGGCCCACCTTATCTTCATTGAAAAAGACACTTTCTACCATTTCGCAAGCCTCTTTTAAATTATTTTATTTCAGCCCCAAATAAATTAAAATGTCAAGTTTAAAACAATCTTTGTAAAGAGAGATGGAGTTCTAGCCTTTAGATCTGTGCTGTCCATGTGTGGCTACTGAGCACTTGAAATGTGACTAGTTCCATTTGAGATGTATTATAAGTGTAAAAAAAAACTCACAATTTTTATCCTGATTATATGTTGAAATAACTTATTGAGTTACAGAAAATATAGTATAAAATTAATTTTACCAGTCTCTTTTTACGTTTTTAATGTGGCTACTAGAAAATTTTAAATTATACATGTGATTCACATTATATGTGTATTGGACAGTGCTGCTCTAGAGCGTGTTTGGAAGGAAATCTTATGGATGACCTAGCTTGCCTGCAGGCCATATGGTGCTGTTGAGCCTGGACCTAGGCTTTGAGTTGGAGTAGTGGTTCTCAAAGTGTGGTCCTCAAAATAGCAACAATCAGCATTACCTGGGAACTTGTTAGAAATGTACATTTTCAGGCTCCACCCAAGACCCACTGAATCAGAAACTCTGGGGTAGGGTCCAGCAATCTGTTTTAAGAAGCCCTTCAGGGGATCCAAGAAGCCCTGGTGGTACAGTGGTTAAGCACTAGGCTGCTAACTGAACGGCTGGTGGTTGAGACCCACCAGCCGCTCCACAGGAGAAAGATGTAGCAGTCTACCTCCATAAAGATTACAGCCTTGGAAACCCTATGGAGCAGTTCTACTCCGTCCTCTATAGGGTCACTATAAGTAGAAATTGACTCTGAGGGCAACGGGTTTCAGGGGTTTCTGATGTGCAAGGTTTGAGAACCAGTGCAAGGTTTGAGAACCACTGGTTTAGAAGAACAGACCAAGAAGCTGAGACTCACCTATGGTAGGACCAGCCTTGATTCACTGGCTTGGCACTGTTGAAGATAAACAGGACTGCAAAGGCTGGACTGGGGAGGCGACCACAACTCACAGGGGGCTGAGACCCTGAGGGCAAAGACTGGGTTATGGCAGCAGAAAAATGCAAAAGGGGAAAAGCTGGCTCCAGAAGGATACAAACATTATGATACCATGTATCTGAAGTCTAAAACAAATGATCACCATCTGTTGACTGTGGATACATATATAGAGTAAAAAGCATGCCTATGAGAGATGCATACAAATGTAGCGTGCATAACAGCATGTGTGGGAAAAATATAAATACCTTATTTAGGATCGTGGCTACCTCTTGGAGAAAGAGAAGGGGTGCACAGTGGGCTTCAACTGTATTTGTAAGGTTGTATTTCTTAAGCTGGATGGTAGGTACATGGATGTTTCTAAGAGTATTCTCTGTAACTTTGTGTAGGTCTGAAATATCTCCCAAAAAGAAGTGAGAAAAGTAGAGGGAGAGAATGGACTCTGGAATTTGTTTAAGAAAGAAAAAAAAAAGGTGAAGTTGTAGTTGACCAGAGTAGAGGATCAGAGAAGAGGAAGGGCCCAGGGGTTTGAGGCTACACAGCCTCATTGCCACATTTAGTTAACGCTTCCTAGGTGCTCTCAGTAGCATTAATATTTTCTTCTCTCATATTCTCTGGTAGCACATCCCATATTCTAATTTATATTAGCATTATATATATATATATGTATCTACTCACCCCCACCCCACCCCTTAGATTATGAACTTCTGAGTGGGTGGAACCTTAAAGGGTTTTATTTATCTTTCTCAAAGCCCTAGGCACTGAGTTTTCCACTTAGTATGTGCTCAATTAACGTCTATAAAAAGAAAAATATAAGCTTCTTCAGTCCCTCCACCTATCCCCCCCTGCTTTTTTGTCACCAGTGTTGACAATTTAAAGTGTATTAGTATTTCTTATGGCTAGAACCACATGCCACCACGTATCTGTCACTTAGTCATACTGTGGTGGCTTGCGTGTTGCTGTGGTACTGGAAACTTTGCCACCAATATTTCAAATACCAGCAGGGTCACCCTTGGTGGACAGGTTTCAGTGATGCTTCCAGACTAAGACAGACTAGGAAGAAGGACCTGGCTGTCTACTTCTGAAAAAATTGGTAAAAGAGCTAAGCAGAAGATTTCAAAGGATGGCTCAAGAAGACAAAGTAAGATATTATAATTAAATGTGCAAACACCTGGAGTTAGAAAACCAAAAGGGAAGAGCATGCTCAGCATTTCTCAAGATGAAAGAACTGAAGAAAAGAATTCAAGCCTCAAGTTGCAATTTTGAAGGATTCCATGGGCAAAACATTGAAAGACGGAGGAAGCATCAAAAGCAGATGTAGTCACTGTACCAAAAAGAACTGGTTGACGTTCAACCATTCAGGACATAGCATATGATCAAGAACCGATGGTAATGAAAGGCACTGGCGGCACTGGCGAAAAATAAGGCTCCAGGAATTGATGGAATACCAATTAAGATGTTTCAACAAATGGATGCAGCACTGGAGGTGCTCACTCGTCTATGCCAAGAAATTTGGAAGACAGCTACCTGGCCAACTGACTAGAAGAGATCCATATTTGTGCCCATTCCAAAGAAAGGTGATTCAACAGAATGTAGAAATTATCAAACAATATCATTAATGTCACATGCAAGTAAAATTTTGCTGAAGATCATTCAAAAGCAGTTGCAGCAATACATCAACAGGGAACTTCAAGAAATTCAAGTCAGATTCAGAAGAGGACGTGGAATAAGGGATATCATTGCTGATGTCAGATGGATCTTGGCTGAAAGCAGAAAATACCAGAAAGATGTTTACCTGTGTTTTATTGACTGTGTGGATCATAACAAATTATGGATAACATTGTGAAGAATGGGAATGCCACGAGGAACCTGTAAGAAGACAAAGAGGCAGTTGTCTGAACAGAACAAGGGGATACTGCCTGGTTTAAAGTCAGGAAAGCTGTGTGTTAGGGTTGTATCTTTTCACCATACTTATTCAATCTGTATGCTGAGCAAATAACTTGAGATGTTGGACTTTATGAAGAATGGGGCATCAGGATTGAAGGAGGACTCATTAACAACCTGCATCATGCAGATGACACAACCTTGCTTGCTGAACACAAAGAGGACTTGAAGCACTTACTGACGAAGATCAAAGACCACAGCCTTTAGTATGGATTACACCTCAATGTAAAGAAAGCAAAAATCCTCACAACTGGACCAATAAGCAACATCATGATAAAAGGAGAAAAGATTGAAGTTGTCAAGGATTTCATTTTACTTGGATACACAATCAATGCCCATGGAAGCAGCAGTCAAGAAATCAGACAACGCGTTGCGTTGAGCAAATCTGCTGCAAAAGACTTCTTTAAAGTGTTAAAAAGCAAAGATGTCACTTTGAGGACTAAGGTGAGCCTGACCCAAGCCATGCTATTTTCAATCACCTCATATGCATGCAAAAGCTGGAAAATGAATAAGGAAGACTGAAGAATTGAGCCTTTGAATCATGGTGTTGGCAAAGAATATTGAATATAGCATGGACTGCCAGAAGAATGAACAAGTCTGTCTTGGAAGAAATACAGCCAGAGTGCTCCTTAGAAGCAAGGATGGCGAGACTTTGTCTCCGGTACTTTGGACGTGTTATCAGGAGGGTTCAGTCCCTGGAGAAGGACATCATGCTTTGTAAAGTAGAGGGTGATCAAAAACGAGGAAGACCCTCAATGAGATGGATTGACACAGTGGCTGCAAAAAAACAAGGCTCCAGGAATTGACGGAATACCAGTTGAGATGTTTCAACAAACAGATGCAGCACTGGAAGTGCTCACTCGTCTATGCCAAGAAATTTGGAAGACAGCTACCTGACCAACCGAATGAAGAGATCCATATTTATGCCTATTCCAAAGAAAGGTGATCCAACGATGCAGAAATTAATCGAACAATATCATTAATTTCACATACAAGTAAAATTTTGCTGAAGATCGTTCAAAAGCGATTGCAGCAATACACCAACAGGGAACTGCCAGAAATTCAAGCTGGGTTCGAAGAGGATGTGGAACAAGGGATATCATTGCTGATGTCAGATGGACCCTGGCTGAAAGCAGAGGATACCAGAAAGATGTTTACCTGTGTTTTATTGACTATGCAAAGGTATTCGACTGTGTGGATCATAATAAATTATGGATAACATTGCAAGGAATGGGAATTATGCAGATGATAAAACCTTGCTTGCTGAAACTGAAGAGGACTTGAAGCACCTACTGATGAAGATCAAAGACTACAGCCTTCAGTATGGATTATGCCTCAACATAAAGAAAACAAAAATCCTCACAACTGGACCAGTGAGCATCATCATGATAAACGGAGAAAAGATTGAAGGTGTCAAGGATTTCATTTTACTTGGATCCACAATCAACACCCATGGAAGCAGCAGTCAAGAAATCAGACGACGCACTGCATTGGGCAAATCTGAGGCAAAAGACCTCTTTAAAGTGTTAAAAAGCAAAGGTGTCTCTTTAAGGACTAAGGTGGGCCTGACCCAAGCCATGGTATTTTCAATCACCTCATCTACAAGCAAAAGCTGGACAATGAATAAGGAAGATGGAAGAAGGATTGATACCTTCGAATCAGTTGGAGAAGAATATTGAAAATACCATGGACTGCCAGAAGAAGGAACAAGTCTGTCTTGGAAGAAATACAGCCAGAGTGCTCCTTGGAAGTGAGGATGGTGAGACTTCGTCTTACATAGTTTGGACATGTTTTCAGGAGGGATCAGTCCCTGGAGAAGGACATCATCCTTGGTAAAGTAGAAGGTCAGAGAAAAAGAGGAAGACCCTCAGTGAGATGAATGGACACAGTGGCTGTGACCGTGGGCTCAAACATAGCAAAGATCGTGAGGATGGCACAGGACCAGGCAGTGTTTCGTTCTGTTGTACATAGGGTTGCTATGAGTCGGAACTGACTTGACGGCACTTAACAACAGAACCACATGGTGAGACAGAAGGCACAGAGCCCCTTGTCACCATTACTTGAACTGAAAGGCCAGGCAAAGTAGTATGATTTGAGGGGCTTCAAATTGGTCATGATTTTGTTAGTGTTTATACCGTACTAGTTGCTAATATAGTATCGCTCTTAGACCCAGGCAAGAGGGGCCTCTGTCCTGAGCTTCACAATTTAGAGGCCCCACTTTGGCCCTCTTTTAGCCACACCCGTCCCCACAAGGCCAGGAGCCCAGTCCATGAGAACAAGGGAATATGCCCCCTTTAGATTATGCTCTAGGTACCTAAACCAAAAAACCAAACCCATTGCCGTCAAGTCGATTCTGACTCATATCGACCCTATAGGACAGGGTAGAACTGCCCCATAGGGTTTGCAAGGAGCAGCTGGTGGATTTGAACTGCTGCCCTTTTGGTTAGCAACTGTAGCTCCTAACCAATGCACCAGGGCTCCTCTAGGTACTTTGGACTCCTCTCCCTGCCTGAAAGATCCCAAGCCTGCTTACAAGGGCTGCATGCTCGTCTTCCTGGGTCTGGCCTTTAGAGGGCTGACTGCACTGCTGGAGTATGCACCCCTAGGCCTGAGGAGTGGCCAATGGGTGGCAGTATTCTAGGAACAGGGGATTGGGCCTAGGCTGGGGCTAGGCCAGGGGTGGATGCATAAAGAGGGTGGAGGGAAGCAGCTCTTCCTCTTCACTGGAGCAGGACTTAGAGGAGTACAAGAATTATAAATCCCAGCCTGGCCTTTCAGGTCGTTATGGAGGTACATTCGTCATGGAAGGAGATATCCCTTACTTTATTTAATGGTTTATCGGTTGATTTAAATATTTCAAATATTTAGGCATATGACATGTGAGCTCCTAACTGAAACTCTTGGCCTGAACCCTGCAAGTGTTAGAATGTTATATGCAGCCAGGTTAAATTTCTGGTCTATCACACCCTCCCCTTCGTCACTCCGTGTTACATTTTGTTATCGGAGCCCAGTGTGGCACCTGGCTTCTGAAAATGGCTGGTTCCAGTGGCCCATCTTGTTCTAGGGCTTGGACCTAGTCTCTGGGCCAGGCTGGGGTACAACCACCAGCCATCTTGCCCTCTCTGCTCACCCCAACTGCAACCCCCCCACCACTGGTCTCTTTCTTTGCTCCCAGATATTTATACGCATAAAAACCTCCTCTTCAATACCACGCCTCCCCATACAAACACCCACCTGGAGGCCATCAGCTTGATAAAGCACACCTGTGTGGAGGCCAGTTAGGGTCAGCACAACTCCTCTTAAGAACATTCTGCTTCTCCGACAACCCTCAGGACTGAGTTAGCAATAGTCTATTTGATTTCCCTCCCAATGTCACAGACTGAGACAGGCTACGGAAAAGATTTTATTGTGTTTATTTGTTTTGCATACAGCAAAAATCACAGAAGCTACAAAGAAGCTGAAAACTAGTCAGAATGTGCCTCTAGGCATTAAAAAAAAAAAACCTCTTCATTTTAAAACAGTTTTGTTGTTACTATGGGAAAAAAAATTGTCACTTCTGGGTCTCCTAACAAAATGAATTAGGTTTACAGTCCAGGCAGCCGAAGAGAGTTCTCCTTTAGTGTTTGGTGTGTCTGGGGGATGGAATAAAGGGGAAGGAGATGGACAGGCAGAGTTAACTAACTTCTGGTGAACCTGGATCAACATTTAGGGTGGTTTGCCTCATGGAGATCCAGCCAAGTAACAAACCAACTCTGTGGTGAAAGTGCTATGTCTTTACTACTTTGCCTATGAGTTTTTCATATAGGTGGTGCTACAAAAGAAAAAACTTCAGGACAGGATGGGAAGGGAGGAGTCAATACTTGCTGGCCTGCTTGCCCCCTCCCCTCACAGCTGACCATCACTCTCCTCCTGACTCTTCCTCTCCCACTCTCCCTTTTCTGGCTTCCCTCTTTCTGGGGCTGGGGTGCAGGGACGGATTACCCAATAAGAAAGGCAGGCACGGGCTTGCTTGCTTGTGCTTACTTACTAACTTGTAGTGCACAATTTCACCTGTTTTTCACTACATCAAAGATGTGTTTGGAGGGAGCAGATACAGAAAGGAAGGCTTCCTGGAGGTGGTGAGTTTTGAGCCAGTTGTAAAGGAGCGCTTTGGCTTGGTATTCCAGGAGTGTTCCCTGCCATCCCAAGGTAAAATGGTAACCTCCTCAGGTTGTTGTGGACTCGGGTCCTTCCCCTCCCTCCCCTGACCCTGGTGACGGGCACTCCCACCCATCAGAGATAGGGAGTGTGGGCTCTTGGATGGGTTTGCATCCCCACGCACGCAGGTCCAAGCAGACGACAGAGGCCATGGAGACAGTCCCATGGACTTTGAGGTCACATACTTACAGTGAGGAGAGCCCCAGTGTGGGACTGGAGAAGACCCCCCCTCCTCGGTTTTGCTTCAGGTATTTCCTGAGGGCACACCTGCTCAGCCTTTTCCTTTCTCCTCTGTTTGCTGGTGTCAACCAGGTCCCCCTCCCAGGGACTTGCAGCCAACTCCCGCCACCAGGGGAGCTGGCTGCTGCCATGGCCAGAGAGCCATTTCCTCTGGGGTCCTCTCCACTCCCTGTCAACAGCTTCCTCCACAGCCAGCCCAATGCCCACTCCATCTCCCAGCACAAAAAACAGGCTCCAGGTGCACACTTCTGTGCCAGAGGCTTCATGATGGCAGCAGTCCTCATGTCGTGTTTCAGCCCCGCTGACAAGTGGAGGACGCAACTGGAGACGAGATGATTGAGTAAGAACTAGGGTCTTGGCAAATATGGCAGAACACCGACACTGTATGTAGCTGGGAGGGGCCGGCTGCCAGAGGTCTTGTTCAAACCCCCAGAAGGGCACAGGAATGATGGGGTGGGAAAGGCACTGGGAAGGAGACCGTGGACAGTTCTGCCATCTTGGTTTCATGTGTCAAATGGGCAGCAGGTACAAATGAGTGTTCCAAGGGGACACAGCAGTGGTACAGGAAGAGGCACCCAATAAGTTTGTTAAAGGAATAAGTACATGATCTGATGAATAAAGTTCACCAGTTTGGGTAGGAAGTGAGGGCACTGAGCCAGACAAGTGGTAAGGAAATGGTGGTGGAAAGAATATGTGTTTGTTACGGAGGCAGAAGACCTACTTTTCAGTACAAAGGGCACACCCCTTAGTGTAGCATTCACAGCCGCAATCTGCTTTCCAGGACCGTCTGTCCCTCTGCCCTTCGCTCCAGCCATTTCATTCCCAGATAGGTGCATGCGTCTAAAGATAAGTTGCCCTAAAGGAATTCCTCATTTTTTGTTAAAAACTTCTTATGCAGATGCTCAGGAACGTATTTCAGAAACATAATGAACCAATTTTAGAGCACCTGAAAGATATCCAACTCAAGTTCTCAGATCCTGGTGAGCCTTGAATTTCGTGATACAATTTCTCCTTGAACCCAATAAATACTTCTCAAACGAGGTGTTGTCTAAAACATATACATCTGGGTCAGTAAACTGTTAAGTAGCAAAATAGCAAGTGAAGTAGAACTTCTAGAACAGTGTACAGAAGAACTTCCAATGATTCTATTTTCAATTAATTTTGTATTCCTGAAATATCTGAGTTTGGAATGCTATGTGAGGATGCTAGAGCTAAAACTGATGAATATTTTCAGTCAGAGTGCCTTTTCCATGATCATATAATCCTGAAATTGGTATTATACTTCACTGGAGATACATTTGATGCCTGAAAATGACTCTGAAGGTTTCCAAGTGCTAGTTACGAAAAAAAAGTGGGTAAGGAAGATGATGATGTTGCAGAAGTGGAAGGAGAAACTTATGTATCATTGAATAATACTCTAAACAGAACTATGAGTTGCTTACAGGCTCACGTTTTGAGATTTTCTTGGTAGCAAAATAAGAAATTTTGTTTAAGTGTTTTTAAACAGTGCTTTCTTCTTAGAATTTCAATGGGCACTTGTGTGCCAGATACAGTAGAATCCACTGCATCCCATAGTTTGGTTATTGTGAATTTCTTTTGCCATAGCTGTAAGACTACAGCTGTAAAATATCAGAACACTTATGGAGAACAAGAGTTGTTTAGAAAAGCTTCCTGAGAAACCAACTGAAGTAGTTTTCAAGGTAGCTTGTACAACCCGTGCATTTATTACTGTGTAGTAGAAATGTAGTCTCTTGTACTAACTGGTAAAAGATGCACTTTTAACCTAATCTTGTATACACTAACACATTGTGTCCAATAGGATCATATTTGATACCTATTAGTTTGAGGATTTTTGTACTGTTAAATTAAAAGAAATCTAGTCATGTAAGGTGGTTAATCACTGTATATTAATAAAATCTTGTCTTCATCTTATACTTTGTAAAAAATGTAAATGTAAAAAATACATTTAAAGTGTTAACAAAGAAGTATTTGTACCACCCTGCCTTCTAGGAGTGGTATCTTTCAACATGTAGGAAGACTGTTTCAAGCTCAAGCTTTTATATTTTAGCCTAAAGCATCAAGAACAAAAAACACTCAATGTAGTCATTTTCAAAGTGCAGTCCCTAGACCAGTAACATAGGCATCTCCTGGGAAGCTGTTAAAAATGCATATTTTCTGGTCCCACCCCAAACCAAAACCAAACCCATTACCTGTTGATTCTGACTCACAGCGACCCTATAGGACAGAGTAGAGCTGCCCCAGAGGGTTTCCAAGGAGTGGCTAGTGGGTTCAAACCACTGACCTTTTGATTATCAGCCAAGCACTTTAACCACTGCACTACCTCCTTAACTCAGAAAAGGAGGGTGAGAATTGATGCACAACTCAAAGAATATAATCAATGTCAATGAATTGTACACGTAGAAACTGTTGAATTGCTGTATGTTTTGCTGGGTATATTCTCAACAACAAAATAAAATTTAAAATGGAAGAAAAAAAAATTTAAAGAAATTCTGGAGCTATTTCTTTTCCCTCTCCTCAGCAGTGTTGTCTCTTATTTGAAGATAAATCTCCTAAAGAGATGCCTTTAAAGCAAGAACAAAGTCCATGGTCTCAAGGAAGATCTACCCTTTTCTAATATTTAGAATTCCTACCTTGGATATTAATTTAACTAATAAGTAATGTCAGGTCCTCAGAGGCTTCCTTACCTTTTACTCTTCATTCAATAGAGCCTTCAGGGAGAGATGATGATTTCCGTATAAACCCAAAACCAAACCCATTGCTGTGGAGTCGATTCCAACTTACAGCTACTGTTAGGCTAAACCTGTGGTTCCCAAACCTTGGTGCACATTGCAATCACTTGAGGATCTTTTTTTTTTTAAAAAAAAAAAAAAAAACTACCTGGTTCTCACCCCCAGACCATCTGATTTAATTGGTATGAAGTGCAACCTAGGTATTGGGGTTTTTAAAAGCTCCCCATATGATTAATGTACAGCAAAGTTTGGGACCACTGGGTTAAATCCTCAAGGTTATTATCCTCTTCTGTGTATTTCCATTTTCTGACTCTTTCCTGCTTTGTTCTGGGTAGCCAAATGCAGTTAGGGTGTGTGTGTGTCATTTCAGCTTTTTTGAAAGAATTATAGTTTTTCATTCTTTGAAATATGATTAGCCTTATATTAAAGTTCTATTCCTTAGCATTTATCTTCATTATCAATGTTAGTAATTATTTCCCTCCTAAAAAAATCCAGATACACCTGTGAGCAAATTATCTGTTAAAAACAGACATTCGAAGAGTCCTTGACAGAGCAGCAGAAAAGTGGGGTGCAGAACACAAATTCACGTAAAAAGACCAGGCTTAATGGGCTGACTGATACTGGAGGAACTCCAGAAGACATGGCCCCCGGACTCTCTGTTAACCCAGAACTAAAACCATTCCCAAAGCCAACATTTCAGATAAAGATTAGACTGCACCATAAAACATAAAATAAAAAAAGAAACAACAGACATACTGCAAGTCACAATAGCTATCCTATGACTTGGGAAAACCAATTTGAATGTTCCTTCCAGTTCCCTGCTCCTCCTTGGGGATATAAGCATTAGGGAAAACTTCTGAGATGGGATAGGCTGCAATGAAGCCCTCTTTTTAATCAGTAATCCTAAGGAGCCACTCCTGCTAGAGCCTTTGGGTGCCTGAAATTTTCAATTATTCTCTGGTAAAAGTCAGGCAGCTACTTAGGCTTTTTTCTTCTCATTAGTGTTAGCTCTAACTAATAGAGCTTATAGTCCTTATAGAAAGACTGCTGCTGGGAGTGGGGATGTTGTTAGGTGTCAATGAGTCAGTTCTGACTCATAGTGACTCTGTGTACAACAGAATGAAGCACTGCCTGGTCCTGCGCCATCCCCACAATCGTTGCTATGTTTGGGCCCACTGTTGCAGCCACTGTGTCAATCCATCAAAGACCACAGCCTTCAGTATGGATTACACCTCAACATAAAACAAAAATCCTCACAAATAGACCAATGAGCAACATCACGATAAATGGAGAAAAGACTAAAGTTGTCAAGGATTTCATTTTACTTGGATCCACAATCAACACCCACGGAAGCAGCAGTCAAGAAATCAGACAGCGCATTACATTAGATAGTCTGTGGTATATTTAATATTCTTCACCAACACCACAATTCAAAGGCGTCAATTCTTCTTTGATCTTCCTTATTCATTGTCCAGCTTTCGCATGCATATGAGGTGATTGAAAGCACCATGGCTTGGGTCAGGTGTACTTTAGTCTTCAACGTGACATCTTTGCTTTTTAACACTTAAAGAGGTCTTTTGCAGCAGATTTGCCCAATGCAATATGTCATTTGATTTCCTGACTGCTGCTTCCATGAGTGTTGACTGTGGATCCAAGTAAAAGGAAATCCTTGACAACTTCAATCTTTTCTCCGTTTATCATGATGTTGCTTATTGGTCCAGTTTTAACGATTTTTGTTTTCTTTTTGTTGAGGTATAATCCATACTGAAGGCTGTAGTCTCTAATCTTCATCAGTAAGTGCTTCAAATCCTCTTCACTTTCAGCAAGCAAGGTTGTATCACCTACCATCTGCATAATGCAGGTTGTTAATAAGTCTTCCTCCAATCCCGATGCCCCGTTTTTCTTCATATAGTCCAGCTTCTCGGATTATTTGCTCAGCATACAGACTGAATAAGTATAGTGAAAGGATACAACGCTGACACACATCTTTAAACCATGAAGTATCCCCTTGTTCTATTCGAACGACTGCCTCTTGATCTATGTACAGGTTCCTCACGAGCACAATTAAGTGTTCTGTGGGTCGGGTGGTGAATAAATATATTTATGTAATACAGTGATCTTGTACTAATTCCAGGTATACCAAAACAAAAAACAAAAAAAAAACAACCAAACCCATTGTTCTCCAGTCGATTCTGACTCATAGCGACCCTACAGGACAGAGTGGAACTGCCCCATAGGGTTTCCAAGGAGTGGCTGGCGGATTTGAACTGCTGACCTTTTGGCTAGCAGCAGAGCTCTTAACCATTGTGCCACCAGGGCTAATTCCAGGTATAGAATCCTTGAATTTTTTAGTGGAAAGGGATTTTAGAACTCATTTAGATCCCTATCTCCTTTTACAGATGAGGAAACAAAACCAAGGCCCAGATAGAGAAATGGACTTGATCACTGAGGCATTCAGCAAGTTCTGGGAAGGTTCAGGACTAGAACTCATCCAGATATCTTTCTTTCTTTATTTTTTTTAATAGTTTTAAAAATAACTTTGTTTATTATTATTTGTCATGATATTATAATAAGTACCGTTTTAAAACATCTCTTAGAGTGGTGATACAGTACAGTACTTAGGCATATGGGCTTTAGAGCCAGAGTGCTGGAATTCTGATCCCAGCTTTGCCACTCTCAGTTGTGTGACCTTGGACAAATCACCTAACCTCTCTGTACCTCAGTTTCTTCATCTTCAAAATGCAGATAATAGTACCTACCTCACAGGGTGCTTGTGAGGATGCTTAAATGAGGTAATACTTGCATAGCACTTAGAACTATTCTAGCTCCGAAATAGTTTGGTTAGCTATACTTATTATGTTGGGCACTATGGCAAAAGCTTTATATGCATTGATCTAATTTATCATTAAGGACTCTGTGAATAAGTTGTCATTGTACCATCCCATGAACAAGGAAACTAAAGCTCAGAGAAGTTAACAACATACAAGGGGCATCCAGCCAGTAGTGTGTGGAGCTCAGCGATTTACCCAGGTCTTTTCAATTCCATAGCTCACGCATGCTCTTTCTATTCCACCCTGCCTTTGGTAATTGTATGTGGAGGGAGTTCAGCTTACACTATGTGTACGTTCTCCAGGACTGGTGCTTAGGCATGTGAAGGCATGTTTCATAAACTGGTAAGACTGGGCTGGGCTGAAGGAAGTATGTCTGCATAGCGCCTGGGGAACATAGTGCCCGCATAGTAGTTGTATCCACTGCTGATGTATTGGGTGTGGGGTGAAATGGCCCAACAGAAACCTACTTTCAAAGAATGCTGGATAAAACTCGTCCTAAGGGAGGAAGGGTCCAGGAACAAAAAGCCTGATGCAGTAAGCATACCTTAAATCATCAGAGGGGCATGTTCGAGGGCAGCAAGGTCTTTTGTGTGCACATGTGTGTCCTAGAGAAAACAGAAAATAAAAGCTTTCTCACTGATCTCAAACATTAGGGGTCCCAGCAACACCATTTGGGACTCCTCTAACAGAGGATAACATGATACAGAAAGCGCCCCCCACATACACACATACACACATACTTTATCACAGCTTTGGTAACGTGAGAGTACCTGTCAGAGCAATGGCACCCACCAGCAGGGTACTCTTCTACTCAGTAGAGCAGCAGTGAGACCCACTATGCCCATCAGTGCTGAAAAGGCCATGGCACCTGATGGAACAGGGCAATGGTACAGGCTGGTACTACCAGATACCAAGCAGAGAAATAACAGTACCCAATTGTCCAGTACCAAAAACCCGTTGCCATTGAGTTGATTCTGTTTCATGGTGACCCCATGTGTTTCAGAGTAGAACTGTACTCCATAGGGTTTTTCATGGCTGTGATCTTATAGAAGTAGATCTTCAGGCCTTTCTTTTGTGGCATCACTGGGTGGATTCAAACCACTAACCTTTCAGTTAGTCTTGTTCTGTGAAAACTACAGTGCCCAGAGACAACAGCTCTACCTAGTGAATCAATAGAGTGCTGGTGTATACATAATTAATTAAAGATATGTGACACATCCTTTGGGTGTCTCAAACACTTGCAGACAGTAGATGTTTTCAAGATACCTCCCCTCATCTGAAACACACAATTTATTTTGTATCTTCTATGAAGACGTGCCAAGTACTCTGGATGCTGTGGATATAATGGTGATAGAGCTTCTAGTTTTATGTGACAAAATTACATTATTTAAACAGTTACATAAATATAAAATTGCAACTATGAAAAGTTCCATGGTAGAGACAGATATGGTGCTATAAGCAACTATAATAGGAGGATTTTAACCTAGTGAGAACAAGGAGCGAGAAAATGAGATCTCAGGGATTAATAGGCATTAACAAGACAAAGAGGGGAGGGAAGAGTATTCTAGGCAGATGAAATAGCATATGCAAGAGCCCTGTGGCAAAAGAAAGCAAAAACTTGAAAGTCAGTGTGATTAGAGAGAGCAAAGGGAAGCACAGTATATAAGATGAGGCTGAAGACTCATGTAGAGGAATGACCGTGCAGGGTTTTGTAAGTCATGATAAGAAGTTTTGTCTTTATCCTAAAATCCAAGGGAAGTCTTTGAAATTTTTTCAGCAGGAGAGAAGATGTTATTTGATTAATATTATGAAATATCACTTAGTCATGTCACTCCTCTGCTTAAAATCTTCCAGAGGCTTTCCATTACATTTAGGAGGAGAAACCCAAGTCTTTACCATGAGCTTCAAAGCTCTGGTCCCTGGCTACTTTTCCTACCCTCCTCCTCGATAGCTGTTCTGAAACCACACTAGCTTCCTTGCTATTCCTATAAAAGTGTCAAGCTTGCTCCCACCTGAGGGCCATTGGACTTGCTGTTCATTCTACCTGGAATTCTCTTTCATGGCTCACTGCCTCTCTTTGTTCAGGTCTCTGCTCAAATGTCATCCCCTCAGGGAAGCCTTCCCTGACAAGTCCATCGAAAATAGCACCGCCGACAATATTCCCTTGCCTGTTTAATTTCTCTTTATAACATTATCACTATCTTACATTTTATCATATATTTCTTTTTTGCCTGTTTCTCTCAGTAAAACGTAAGCTCTATGAGAGCTGTTGTTGTTAGTTGCCGTTGAGTCGATTCTGACTCATGGTGACCCCATGTGTGCCAAGTAGGACTGCTCCATAGGCCTTTCAAGGCTGTGACCTTTCAGAAGCAGATCGCCAGGCCCGTCTTCCAAAATGCCTCCGAGTGGGTTCGAACCACCAATCTTTTGGCTAGTAGTCAAGCGCTTAACCATTTGCACCAACCCAGGAACTCCTATGAGGGCAGGGGCTTCGTTTTGTTCACTGCTCTATTGCCAACACCTAGACTGGTGCCTGGAGTTCAGTTTCCAAGCGGGAGACCTGCTTTGATTCCCAGCCAGTGCACCTCATGCACATCTACCACCTGTCTGTCAGTGGAGGCTTGCATGTCGCTATGATGCTGAACAGGTTTCAGTGGAGCTTCAAGACTAAGAGTAGGAAGAATGACAATCAACTTCTGAAAACCAGCCCGTGAAAACCCTGTGGATCACAATGGTCCAATCTGCAACCAATCATGGGGATGGCACAGGACCGGGCAGAGTTTCGTTCCGTTGTACACGGGGTCGCCATGAGTAGGGGGCCAGCTCCACGGCAGTTAACAAAACAAAATGGTGCTGGCATGTAGTAGATATTTGATAAATATATGTTGATTGATTATATATTTATATGTTGATATAAATATATTTGATAAATATATGTTGATTGATCAATAAATGGCTGCAGTGTGAAGAATAGATTGGAATGGGGCCAAAATGGATCTAGGAAGATGAGGTAGGAGATTATTATAGTATTCTGTATTAGAGTTGATGATATTTTGGACTGCGACGGTAAAGGGGGAGGTGATGACAATGAGTAGATTAGAAAGATATTTGTGGTAGTAAAATTGATAGGGCTTAGTGATGGATTGGATGTAGCAAGTGAGAAAGGGAGGAAAGTGTCAAGGATGATTCCAGGTTGCATATTAGAATTTGCTTGTACTGTTTTCCCAGCAATTTTCCAGCAAGCATATTATTTCAAATCATCTTTGTGAAGGACTCTAAAATGACATTTCCATACAATAGTATCTACCCAAAGAGGTTACTACAGCACCACCATCAGAAGGACTAGGTCTGGCTTTGTTCTAATAGGGAAGACTGCACTAAACTATCTGTGTTATCTGGTAGGGGGCCCACATTCACCCTCTTCCTCCTGGCACCATCCACCATGGATAACTGTACACATTTGCAGTAGTCTGTCCCTGGAGCAAAAGCAGGTCAACAAGGCCACATGAGAATGGCATCTTCATCCCACATTTGACTAACAGAATTATCTACTAAAACCACAGTAGCCATTAAAATGAAAAGCTACAAACTGAAGGACATTCTACAAAATACTTGACCAGTACTCCTTAAAAGCATCAAGGTCTAAGCTGGTGATAGGGAACCCAAGATTGAGAAGGGACAGTGTTGACATGTTATGGGGTTGTTAACCACTGTCATAGGGCAATATGTGTACTAACTGTTTAATGAGAAACTATTTGTTCTGTAAACCTTCATCTGAAGTACAAAAAAAGAATTATTTATGTGAGGTCAAACTGACAACAGCAACTCAAAAGGTTTGACGGGAAGCCTAGGGGGCAGTGAGTTGAAGACAACGGCAATGGAATAATTTGGAAAAGGATAGTGAGAATAGCAGCACAACTGGAAGAATGTAATCGATGTCACTGAATTGTACAGGTAGAAATTTTTGAAATGGTGTATCTTTGGCCATGTATATTTTCACCAAAAAAACAAAGGTCCTCCAAGGTTGAGAAGGGAGAGTGTTGACATGTCATGGGGTCGTTAACCAATGTCATAAAACAATATGTGTACTGACTGTTTAATGAGAAACTATTTGTTCTGTAAACCTTCATCTAAAGTACAATAAAAAAATAATAAAAATAATCAAGGTCATCAAAAACAAGCAAAGTCAAAGAAACAGTCACAGCCAAGAGGAGCCTAAGGAGACATGACAACTGAATGTAATGTGGTAGCTTGAATGGGATCCTGGAGTAGCAAAAGGACATTAGGTAAAAAACAAAGGAAATATGAATGAAGTATGGCCTTTAGTTATTAGTAATGTAGCAATATTAGTTAATTAATTGTGACAAATGTGCCATACTAATGGAAGATGTTAATAAGAGGGGAAAGTGAGTGTGAAGTATACAGGAACTCTCTGTACTATCTTTGCAATTTTTCTGTAAATCTAAAGCTATTCTAAAATTTAAAAAAAAAAATTAAACTACAGAGACATGCACACACACAAACTTACACATAAACACACACGCTCACAATGCATGATCTCACTCCATTACCTTACTCCCCATAGATAAATAGAGCAGAATTCTCTCTTTCAAGTACTTTCTCACAGGTGCTGATTTTTAGAAACACTTGATATTTTCAGACACAGTACTTTCAAATCCTGAGAATGTCAAGGCAAAGGCAGTAAGACATTTCTCCACTGGTAGGAGAAAGAATGGGAAGGAAGACAAAATTAATACAAATCAATTCCTGCTTACTCATCCAGAATTACTAAAATATTGAGCAGAGTTTAGATTTGGGGTTATATATGGTTTTACTTCGTTTTGCGGGGATGGTTTGTATATTACTGGGTTGTCCAATCTTTGTTCAGTATCACCATATCTGTTTACCAGGAAATGGCCTTCTCAATAAAAGGATCACTCAGAATTTTTGAGGCTTTTCTGTTGAACTGTGATGAGGTAAGCAACTCAGAACAGCAATTTCTTTGAATTGTTCCCTCATCCTCTACACACTCACAACTTCACACACACACGCACACACGCACACAGAAAACATTTACTAGAAGGAAACGGTGATCCAACAAGGGGAGAAGAGGGAAGGTTAAAAGGTTAGAGGAAAAGCCCAAACCAAATCCAAATCCACTGCCGTCGAGTTGATTCCTACTCATGGCAACCCTATAGGACAGAGTAGAACTGCCCCCATAGGGTTTCCAAAGCTGCAAGTCTTTATGAAGCAGACTGCCACAGCTTTCTCCCACGGAACGGCTGGTAGGTATGAACCGCTGGTGGGTACGAATCGCTGACCTTTTGGTTAGCGGCTGAGTGCTTTAACCACTGCACTACCAGGGCTCCTTAGGAAAAGCCCAAGGCAGTGCAAATCACAGATGTACAAAGTTTCAGAGCTAGACTAAACCCTAGAGACCATTGGGTCCCAAATACTCATTGTGCTGATGGGGAACCTAAGACCCAGAGAGATGGACTGATTCTCCTGAAGTCACAAACCTTAAATACTCTTTCAACACCAGGCAGTCTCACTTCATTTGTACTCTTTAGTTTTGTCTACACATAGATCACATAAATTATTTACAAGGTCAATGAAAAAGATAGAAGTAGTTCAATGTGTGTTTATTAAACAAATTAGAAACAGCATTGTGTATAGCAGAATTTTCCATAAAACTATTTTTACATCTTGGTTATGACCAGCTGTGGTATTTGGTTCTTTTAATAAAACCTGACCTCACCATAAGAGTCAAAAATGTATCCATGAATAAAACACAAGAGGAGTCAAGAAACATGAGTTCTGGTCCAGACTTTGAATTCTATTCTATAACTTGGACCTCAATACAGATGGGCCTCAGTTTTCTCCTTGGTTAAATAGGAACAACAATTTCCTATCTTACCCAGGGGTCATGAGAACTAGTAGAGCTTAATACCCTCTCTCATCTTTCCTAATTGAAGAGTGGGTAGGACTCTCCTTAGTGTTGTAAACATACCCTGCCTAATGTGCTGCTCTGAGCAGCCTAGATTACTGTCTGGTCTTTTTAGTGACTGATCGCTCCGTTGGTCCAGGGGTCACATGGCACTTGGTTTCCCCATAAGTGTTTTGGATAGTAGAAAGAGCAAAGGACAGATAAGAAGTCTGGAGAAAATGTTCTATGCCCAAAGCTGGCACAGCTTTCAGCAGGTATCCCCATCTGTAAAATGAAGGGGTTGGACTCCAATGTAAGCTCCTCTGTGGATCTGAGGATCCCTATGGACCCTTTCAGCTTGGACAAATGACTCTAGTATTCTATATTCAGGCAACACCAGATAGACTGAAAATGTAGATGACATGTGGCCTTTTGTGTCCATATCAAGCTTTCAGATCAGCTACATGGTTTATCTCAGCATGAAGGCTTCTGGTACCTTTGACTGTTGAAATGACTCGGAGAAGGGAGGCAGCAGGTAGCCAAATTCAGAGACAATTAATTGACCGTGAAGTGATTAAGTTATTTCCACCCCATAGTCTGTATCCCCCTGAATGAAAGGATGGGAAAGCCAGTGATGACACAGTTTTGGCAATGAAGGTTGATAATTACAAAATGGAATCTCTCGTTCAGGAAAGAAGGGACACCAACCCTATTCATTTTTATAGGCCTAGTGTTTCTGAATCTCATTATAATATATCTGATATTTCACAGACAAGGAAGAAAACAAAAATAAAAGTTCATTTACCATCACATCTGACAAATGCTAGCCACCTCTTTAAGTAAACACATGCCAGCATCCATTAGCCTGTGGCCCTTGAGGTCTCCAACAGGTATGCAACTGGAGCCATTACTTGTCACAAGAAACCCCATGTGCACAGAATTAGACTACAGCGAGGGAGGGGGCCACATCTGCCTTTCCCATTTCTCTTACCTCAGCTACTAACCATACCCAGTACACACACTGTGGAGAAATGGTACCCCTTTAATGATAATCTCAACACAGGTGTAGAAGGCTTCTTTCAACAAGATCCCAACTAAAGGCTCTCAGCTCAATTCTCTGAACCAAATGTTCAGGCACATGAACCACAAAGGTGGAGGCACCTCAAAATCAGCTTTATGAGGACTGGAAAGGAAGGTGGGAATCAGATTATTAAGAGTCTCAAAGTTGGTGAACAAGTTCTGTGTCTGGATATGATGGAGAAAGTATACTCCAACCAACTTCTCCCACTAAACGCAGCTATAAAACCTGGCCAGAAGGCATGGAGCAAATATAGAAGGAAAAAGGAAAAAGTAGCAGGCAGATTGGGAAAGAAGGGCAGAATTAAAAGTAATACTTACCCAGCACTGAGTTTCCCATTTTTCCTTCAGTATCCCCTGGCCTGAACTCAATACAGCCTGAAACCCAGAATTGGGCACTGGGTCAGGACAGAGAAATCTCCCGGAGAAGCTCCATAGTTCTGGTTCAAGCGATGGGAAAGTGATCTCCTAACACTCAAAGAAAGTGGAGGAAATTCCCCTTTCTTTTAATTTTTCCCCTTTTCTGTTCTTTTCTTGTTCTCTCATGCCCAAGCCTCCAGGCAATCCCATAAAAAAGCAGCAGTGGCAGCAGCAGTGGGGGCCCAAGGGCACCCAAAACACCAAGGAAAGTTCCAAGGAGAAGTGCTCCCAAGAGGGTGGGGAAAACCCAACTGTTTTTTCTTTCTCTCTGTCTCTACCCCCCATCATTTGGCCCAAGATGTGGGCACAGTTGTGGGAAGTGCACAGCAAAATTGAGTTACTAAGCTACAGTTTTCCGGCCAGAGAACCAAAAAGGAGCCCCAGACCCTCAAAAAGCACAGGGGCTATGACAGAGAAGAGGGAGCTTGGGAAAGCAACTTGACCTCATAACTTGTTGTGTATGAACTTGTTATCTCTGAACTCCTGGGCTCACCATCAAGGATCTGACCCAAATGTGAATACTAAAGCTTTTAAGAACTAAACTCAAAGACAGACCACTGCCTAAGTACCAGACTGGCCACAGGGTGGGACAGATACGAATAGCACTGCAAAGGCTTTGAAAAGGAAACTGACACTAAAAGCACAACTCACTTCTGGTCCAAATTTTCAGGCTAAACCCAACTGAGTAGATTGACTGCTAAAATAAAAACATCAACATTCTCCATGGGATTTAAACAGGACACAGAGATGCATAACATAATATTCTAAATGTCCAAAATAGAATTCAAAATTACTCAGCGTATGAAGAACTAGCAAAATCTCAACATGCATGAAAAAAAAAAATCAAAAGATGCCAATGCCAAGATGTCACAGATATTGTAGTTATCAAAGACTTTAAAGCAGCTGCTACAAAATTTCTCCAAGAAGAAAGGCAAATATTCTCAAAAGGAATGGAACTAATAAATGCCTACATATATATCATCAAACTGCTGAAAACCGTCTTATAGCAAATCCTTAAATTGGATAGTGTGATTTCTCCAACTTAATTCTTTATTTTCAAAATTGTTCGGGCTACTCTGTTTCCTGTGCCTTTTCATTTAAATTTTAGAATCAGCTGTCTATATATATATATATAGACATCTATATATATATCTTGGATTTTTATTGTAAATCCATTAAATCTATATATCAATTTGGGGAGAATTAACATCTTTACTATGTTGAGTCTTCCAATCTACGATCATGGTCACTTCTTTAGGTGTTCTTTGATTTCTTTCATCAGCATTTTGTAGATTTCAGCATACAGATCCTGTGTAGATTTTGTTAGATTTACACCTAATTATTTCATATTTGGAACTATTATAAATGGCATTATATTTTAAACTTTGGTTTTTAATTGTTTAACTCTTGTCATTGTTAGCTGCTAACGAGTCCATTCCGACTCATAGCGACCCCATGTGACAGAGTATTACTGCCCTCATACGGTTTCCTAGGCTGTAATCTTTATGGGAGCAGATCACCAGGTCTTTTCTCCTACGGAGCCTCTGGGTGGATTCGAACCACCAACCTTTCAGTTAGCAGCTGAGCGCTTAACCATTGTACCACCAGGGCTCCTTTGTTTAATGCTAGTATATAGAAATACAATTTATTTTTGTGTGTTGACCTTGTATTCTGTGATCTTGCTAAAGTAACTTATTCTTCCTAGAAGTTTTTCTTTGTTTTTTTTTTTTTTTCCCCATAAATTCCTTGGGATTTTCTACTTAGAAAATCATGTTGTTTGCCAATCGGGACAATTTTATTTCCTCCTTTTTAATCTGTATGCCTTTTTCTTCCTTGCCTTATTGCACCAATACAATGATGAACAGAGAGTGGAAGTCCATGGCTTGTTCCCAATCTTGAGAGGAAAATATTCAGTCTTTCACCACTAAGTATGATGTTAGATGTAGGTTTTTGCTTTTTTTTTTTTTTTTTTTTTTGTAGAGGCCTTTTATCAGGTTGAGGAACCTCCCTCTATTCCTACTTTGTTGAGAGTTTTTATCATGAATGGATACTAAATTTTGTAAAATGCTTTTTGTGGATTAATTCATAAGTTCATGTGGTTTCTCTTCTTTAGACTGTTAGCATGGTGAGTTAAATTGATTTTTTTAATATTGAACCAGTCTTGCATTCCTGGAATAACCCTTTTGGTCATGCTATATTATCCTTTTATATTACTAGATTAGATTTACTAATATTTTGTTGAAGATTTTTGCATGTATGTTCATGAGGGATATTGGTATATAACTTTCTGTTCTTATACTGTCTATGTCTGGTTTTGGTATCAAGATAATACTGGTCTCATAAAATGTATTGGGAAATGTTCCCTCTTCTTTTATTTTCTGGAACACATTATGTGGAACTATTGTTATTCCTTCTTTAGATGCTTCATAGAATTCTCCTGTCAATTCATCTGAACACTGAGTTTTCTTTTACAGAAGACTTTTAATTATATATTCAATTTATTTAATAGTTATAGAACTATTTAGGTTATCTATTTCTTCTTGAATGAGATTTGGTAGTTTGTGATTTTTTTTTTCAGATGATGGTTAGCATTTTTAATCAATAAAGTATTTATTTTTATTTTTATTTTTTAATGTACTTCAGGTGAAGGCTTACAGAACAAATACTTTCTCATGAAACAGAAGTACACTTGTTGTTTTATGACATTGGTTAACAACCCCACAAC
>NW_004444002.1:705267-706427 GCF_000243295.1 Trichechus manatus latirostris | reverse complement strand
TTTGTATAATTTCTAGTTGTGAATTTATTTTGGCATGTTGTTCCTGCATTGTTTTACGGAATTCTTCCAATTTTTTGTCTGTATTTTCCATGAATTTGTGTATTTATTCCTCATGTTTGTCAGCTTTTTGCCTCAGTTCTTGGAGAATTCTGACTATTAGAGATTTGAATTCCCTATCAGGTAGTTCTAGTGCATTTTCTTCCAGAGGAGAGTCATCTGGTGTTTTATTTTGGACCCCTACTGGAACCATCCTGTCCAGTTTTTATAAATGTTTTGATATTGTCTGCTGTTTTCGGGGCATTCAGTAGTTATTTTTCTCGTTTATTGATTGTAGATCTGTTTGTTTCATCCCTTTTTTAAAAAAAAATTTGACTATGTCTGAGCAGGCAGACTGTGTGTCCTTGGTTGTTTGCTCTTCTGTGAGCACAATACTTTTCGCTTCCTTCTTCAACTGGCAGGGTCAGTCACTCAGATATGGTACGGCAGCACAGGTCTAGCTGAAGAGGAGTTGCTGGGACGGGTTGTTTGTGGCACTTACTGCAGCCACCAGAGCGGGTCGGTAATCAGTGCAGGGTAGGTTCCAGTAGGCCATACCTGTGCTGCTTGGTGGTGTGATGTCAAGCACACGGTGCAGGTAGGCAGGATGCAGCGGGGAGATTGTTATGTGTGGAGCTAAGATGGATATGGGAGAGACAATAGAGGAACAGAAGCCAAAAACATACAAACAAACAAAAAAGAATGCTAGGGGAGTTTGCCATTGGAGTGGAGAGATGAGAGGCTATGAAATGGAGAAAAACAGAAAGGGGAGGAGGAAGAAAAGAAAAGAATGAATAAATAAGAATCAGAAAGGTTAAAGAACCACAAAGTTCCCTGGGATCCCACCGGTGCAGCTATGAGGTCTGGGGAAGTCGCTCTCAGGTATTGCAGTACCGCCTGGCTAGAAGGCGTAGAGGTATACAACAGCAGGTATTCAGGGAACAGAAGGAGAAGGAAGATATAGAGAGATGAGAAACTGAGCAATGAAGAAAGACAAAAAGGGAAAAAGAGGAAAAAGAAAACAATACAAATTTAAAAAAAAACAACAAGACAGGCCCCCAAAGAAACAGGAAAAAAACAACCAACGTAAAAAGAAATGCCCTCAGGGATCCCTCTGCACGTCT
>NW_004444002.1:682571-704323 GCF_000243295.1 Trichechus manatus latirostris | reverse complement strand
TTGTTGTATTCTCTGTTCGGCTTAGTTTTTCGGATCTTTGCTGTGGAGGGACGGCGTGGTGCTTTTGCCTAGAACGCCATTTTGCCGGTAGTTTGTGATTTTTAAGGAATCGGGTAATTTCATCTAAATTGTTGAATTTATGTGTATAGAGTTGTTCATTGTATAGCTCTATTGTCCTTTTATTTCTGTGGCGCCTTCAGTGATAGCCCCTCTTTTATTTCTGATAATGGCCATTTGTGCTTCTTTCCTTTTCTTTGTCAGTTGTGCTAGAGGTTTATCAAATTTATGGATCTTAAAAGAAGCAGCTTTTGGTTTTATTGATTTTTCTCTATTGATTTTCTGTTTTCAATTTTATCAAGTTGTGCTTCTTATCCTTTCCTTCTGCTCCCTTTGGATTTATTTTGCTCTTCTTTTTCTACTTTCTTAAGGTAGAAGCTTAGATTATCGATTTGACAACTTATCATTTTTATAATATAAACATTTAGTGCTCTAAATTTCCATCTCAGCACTGTTTTAGTTACATGCCACAAGTTTTGATATGTATTTTCATTTCATTCAGCTAAAAATATTTTCTAATTTTCCCTGAGACTTCCTCTTTGACCTATGGATTATTTAGGAATGTGTTGTTTAACTGCCTAGTGGTTAGAAATTTTCCAGTTATCTTTTGGTTATTGGTCTCTAGTTTAATTCCATTATAGTCAGATAATATACTTTGTGTAATTTTAATGATTTTAATTTGTTAAGGTTTGTTTTACGGTCCAGGATATGGTTTATCTTGGTGAATGTTGATCTCAAGGTGCTTTTCAGTTTATGGATCCATGAGTCTTGCAGGGACAGCAAAGTAGTAACTCTACCTATGATAGGGTCAGGACAGGGGAGATTTGAGAATTCAGGCAAAGTACAAGCAAGAAGGGAACCTCTGCCTTTACATGAAAATAAAGTCAAAGTCATTGGAAACCTGTCTTTGAAAACTTATCAGACACATCTCAAGAATCCCTTTAGGAGACAATTGGGACACTTTGTATGAACCCTATCTGACTTACATTACCACACCTAACCATCATAGTACTTTCTTTTTTATATATGGTTCCAAATTGCATAGGGTCTTATGGAGCTTTTAAGTCAGAAGTACTGGCCACTGAGGTCCAATGAAAATTGATTCAAAAAAGATACCAAGATAAAATCTGACAATTCATGCCAACCTCGCAGAAACCTTTTAGTTCATTCACTTTTTGTCTATGTTGGTAAGTAGAAAATTATGTTTAATTCTATCTCCCTGCCTGTGTCTCTACCTTTTGAATGAAACAAGTTTTACTTTCTATACAAGGCTCTCTAGGGAGACAGCAGAGCATAGTGGCTAAAAGATTCAAGCATCAGACCTAGGTTCAAATTCTAGCTCGAACACTTACTGACTGTGAAATTGGGCATGCTCCTTGGCCTCTCCAAGCCTCCATTTCTCCTTCTATAAAATGAGGATAAGTGCAGTACCTATATCATACGATTTTTGTGAGGAGTAAATGGGATAATAAACATAAATTTCATAGTACCTGGCACACAATAAATGCTCAGTAAATGTTGATCATGATGATATTCATGATCTCCCCCATACTACACAAGCCCATAGGCTGTCACAGAGGCTCCCAGACTTTGGTCTGAGGATTCATACATGTCTGAAACATGCCTCAAGCATTCAAAGGGCAGAACAGGACTGGAAATGGAAGTAAAAGGTGAAGGTCAGGAACCAAAAGAATAGAGACCTGAGCAATTGCTGTAGCTCATAGTGCCTGGATAACTCAGTGCTGTAGCTCATAGTGCCTGGATAACTCAGAGCTGTTTAAAGGTTTAATGTCAAGGCATACAATATGCATACAGACATCATTGTCTAGGAGAAAAAAAGGAAAGACCACCATTAATGCTCTTCTTGTAAGAAAGGTCATGGTTGGACATGAGGAAGAACACCTTGACCATGGAGACAAAACACTGGACTAAATGACCAAAAGAGTCTGTGAAGATCTTGAAGAAGAGATTAGATGACTACCTATGTTGAGTGGACTAAACATTTACCTGCCTGAAGGCAGGGGCTGTATCAGAGGATATTTTCAGGTCCCCTCAGCTTCATGATCCCATCATTTCTAATTCTCAGCCTAATGGTTTCCTCCTCCTACACATAGGGTATGGCTATGACAAAGGAAATCTGTAAACAAACAAAAATAAAACAAAACAAAGAGTTCACTCCACAGGGGAGAAACTAAAAAACATGAAGTTATCTGACTAGATCTTTCACTTCAAGTCACATGGACCTTATATGAGCACAGCTTATAAATACATTTTGGTCAGAAAGGGGAACAAAACTTACAAAAGACTGATAAGTGTGAAGAGATATAATCACGGTACCAGGAGAAAGATATTATTCTGACAAAAGAACTCTAAAAGGGGTCATGCGAAAAAACATTTTTAGTCAGAACTTTCAATGCTAAGTACAAAGGTGAAGTAGCACATAAAAAACAATGCATCCGTGTTTTGTTTTATTCTTTACCCACATTCTAGACCAAAGCATTTGAACCAAGAGATGACCATTTCCTTTCCTCAAAGCTATGATATATTAACATAATATTGAAAGGGGAAAGAGGTGGAGCTATACTATGGTAAAACAAGACTGCCTCAACCAATTCCTCAAATTGCTATCACTTCAAAAGAAAGAGGCAAGAATACAGGACTATTATGGGAACCAAAGGGAACAGGCTTCTGTGATTCTACAGAACTTTCATCTCCAACTTCAAAGGGCTCTATTAATCTTCTAGCCATCCTTCTAGGTTTAGGAAGAAGGAAATTGAGAACTTTGAACATGAATTCTCTGCCCCTACCTATTGCTCCCAGTGACACAGGAAACAAAAATAAACACTCTCAGAAGACCCAGAAGCTCTCAGTGCCCAGAGAATGGAGGTGAGTAACAGGTAGAGTTTGCATTATGACAGGGATATGGATATGGGATCTCTCTGAATCAAGGTTATAAGACAGTGCCTGAGTCTTGCTTTCTGTGATGTGTGAATAGCAATATTAGTCTGTGTCCTCTGTATCCCATTTGTAAAATCTCTTGCCCAAAGATCTAGTTGGTTTCTAAGTAATTTATATGCATGTTGCATTTGCTTGTAAATGCAAAAGTGAGGACTTACCTACAATTTATCACTCTTATTTATGGTCATGCTGAGCCTAATCAACTGACCACCCAACAGTGTTTACAAAGCATCTACCAAGTGCTCAATCCCGGGTCTAAAGAGTTCTAGAAGCTCAAGAGCTAAGGTGGGAAACTAAAGGCCCCTCATTCACTTTTACTGTCCCTCCCCACCACTCCTGATAACCACTAATTTTTTGTCCCAATGGATTTGCTTATTCTAGATATTTTATAAAAGTGGAATTATACAATATGAGTCCTTTTGTGTCTAGTTTATTTCACTCAAGATAATGTTTTCAAGGTTCATCCATGTGGTGGTTTGTATCAGACTTCATTTCTCTTTATAGCTGTATAATACTCCACTGTATGCATATACCACTTTTTATTTGTCCATTCGTCTGTTGATGGGCACTTGGGTTGTTTTCACCTTTTGGCTATTGTGAATAATGCTGCAATGAATATTCGTGTACATGTGCCTGTTTGAGTCTCAGTTTTCAGTTCTTTTGGATATATACCTAGCAGTGAAATTGCTGGGTCTATGGTAGTTCTATATTTAACTTTCTGAGGAACTGCCAAACTGTCTTCCACAGTGACTGCACCATTTACAACCCCACCACCAATGGATAAGGGTTCCAATTTCTCCACATCCTCACCAACACTTTTTGTTTTCTGTTGTTGTTGTTGTCGTTTTTAATCTTAGCCATCCTGGTGGATGTGAAGTGGCATCTCACTGTGGTTTTGACTTGCATTTCCCTAATGGCTAATGATGTCGAGCATCTTTTAATGTGCTTGTTGGCCATTTGTACATCTTCTGTTCAAGTCATTTGCCCATGTTCATTGGGTTATTGTCTTTTTGTTGTTGACTTTTAAAATTTCTTTGTATATTCTGGGTTTTAAATCCTTATCTGATACATGGTTTCCAAATACTTTCTACCACTCTGTAGGTTGTCTTTTCCTTTTTTGGTAATGTCCCTTGATGTACCAAAAAAAAAACAAAAAACAAAAAAACAAAACCAAAAAAGTCAGAGTTGATTCTGACTCATAGTGGCCCTATAGGACAGAGTAGAACTGCCCCATACGGTTTCCAAGGAGCACCTGGTGGATTTGAACTGCTGACCTTTTGGTTAGCAGCCATAGCTCTTAACCACTATGCCACCAGGGTTTCTCCCTTAATGTACAGAAGGTATTAATTTGGATGAAGTCCAGTTTATGTATTTTTTTTTCTCTTGTTGCTTGTGGTTTTAGTGTCATATCTAGGAATCCAAAAAAAGTAAAAGAAAAAGAAATAAAGTAACAAGCAAAATATTCGTTGTTTTTCAGAAAGATTCACAATAGGATTCTTAGACAGTGAGTATCCCTAGTGTATGAGAAACAGAATTATATTTACAAATATCCTACTTGTAAGTAATGACCAGAAACTTTGCATATTTGAAAAAAGACACCAATTTGCCCATACAAGAACAACATTGGGGATCCCATATTAAAGATGGGAGAGCCATAAGATGAAAGGAGCCTTGGTCCCTGAATCACCTCTTGGAGAAGTGAAATGAATAAGAAAAAAGTTTTATTGGTTTAAGCCACTGAGATTTCAGAGTTTATCTGTTATAGCAGCTAGCATTTACCCTAACCAATAAAGTACTACACCTAGAATATTTGACAAAACTTCTCAGAAATGCAAATAATACAGCACTCACTATTTCCAAATGGGGATAGCTCATGTTCTATTGGGATAAGCGATAGAATCGACAATGCAGCTATTAGGATAATTGTTAGTCTCACAAGATGGAGAACAACAGCAAACCACAATCTATACCTACCAATGCAAATGTTGTGTAACAACCATTGGAAAAAAAATTTCCCAAAAAGACTCCAGGGCTGAACTAAACATCATTCTTGTAAGAGAAAACTTATCTAATCAGCTCTGGTGCCTAGTCAAGTTATAAAATGCAAGAGGAAGACATTACTAGCAAGTCTCCACTACAAGTGTCAGGCATGAATTTAGTTTGATAGTGTCATAAACGAACAGTCCTCAATGAGAGCTGATGCAGCAGTTTTCAGCAGAAACGTTCCAGGCTGCTAAAGGAGCTACAGGCTGCAATACTGCAGCTTCCAGTATGAAGGCTGAAGACACACAAGAGATAGGCAAGGGTATAAAAAAACATCCAGGAAATGGGGTGTAAGGAAGAAAGAATGGAGAAGAGGGAAACCTCATGTGTGTAGCACTAGGCTATCTGATTTTAGATCGAAGTTCCCATATTTAAGATTTTCTTCTCACTTTATAGTGACATTGTTTTAATTCTGAAGGTTCCTCATCTACAAAAGCTTTCTTGACAAGGAAGGATCTGTATGATGCATCTCTGGATAGGGAATGCTCCTGGTACAGTGTAGATGTACAGTAGGTTCTCAAATAATGGGAATTAAATAAATGACAAGGACAAAATATTTAACAAAATGCTGGAGGAGGCACTTTTCTATGGTCCCCACAGGGCAGGAGGGAGGAGTTACCACATAGTCTTTAGGTCTTTGCAACAATAAAGTCATCTATACATCTATCAAACAAATATTTATTTAATGCCTCCTATGTGCCAGTCACTGTGGTAGAGAAGAAATATACAGTAAACACCGTGTAATCAGTCCTCTACTAGAGGAAAGGAAGGGCAGAGTGCTGCGGGAGCAGAGAAGAGAGGCCCCGACCTAGCCTGGGGGAATCAGGGTAGGTTTTTCAGAAGACATCCATTAAACACATCCAGGCCTTGTGCTAGATGCCCAAGACACTGTTCCTCTTCCAGGGGACACAGGCAGACACATCTTGCCAATAACCCCAAGTCGGTAGGAAAAGTGCTAAACAGAATATGTGCTGTGGGAGCACAAGGCAAGGAGCCACCAACTCTGAACATTGCTCAGACTGTTAATGTAACCTCACTCATTCCACAACTCCAACACAGCAAGTGGTTTCTCATGGCAGTGCCCCAATAAGTCCAGGGTTGAAGACTCCTTCCTGGAGGTGAGGCTACTCAGTCTCAAAAGGAAGACACAGTGATTTCTGAGCTCCTGTTCATCTCAGTGGTGCTGGGCTCAGACATTCCCCTTGGGACATTATTCTCCATGGAATTTGGTGCATTTTCCCTTTTCCTCCAACACCGGGTTATTTTGTGTCCGAGCCTCGGTTCCTCATTTGGGAATCCGAGTTTACGATTAGGAGCCTGAAATAATTCGTTCTGCTTATTGTATCTTACAATCCAGAAACAGAGAAAGAAAGCTCAAAAAGATTCATTGTTCTCATAAATGACACAGAATATCTGTTGAATCAGTTTTTGGGGGACTCAGTGGTGCTCTCCACTGGACATGATAAGAAGGCTCAGGAGCTTAGAACCAGAAAGCCAGAGTACAAGAGGGTTTGAAGAAATCTTAGTGATCTGTAATCTATGCCCTCCCTTAACTTTACAGATGAGTAAACTGAGTAAGACCAATCGGTAGTTAATGCAAGGATTGGAACTGCAACCTGGGCTTCTCAATCACTTTTGAAAAAATAAGGTTCAGGCCAATGTAGGAGTAGCAGGTTTCCTAAGAGGGTAAGAGATCCCCTAAGAGAAAAAAAATTGGGGGCTCTAAGGTCCAGGTAGACCACCCCACATAGAAATCCCCCCTCTAGTACCAACCCTGGAGAATAAATGGGTTTGATTTCATTAAAGGAACAACCCCCCTTATCCCCTCATATCAATAACCACCAACACCTCCAGCTTGGAAGAAACACAAAACAACAGCATTGAACTGCTCTCTTTGGGAGCAACCATATTGACTTCCACTGAAACATGACATATGACAAATGAGAGAGGCTCTAAAGTAAAGAGAAATAGCCCTTCTTTTAGGGGTATTCCCTCTAGCTCCCATGGATCATACACCGGTGAATGTACACTGATGCACTAAGTTTCTTCTGGAGAACATATTAACAAGTACAACTCCCAAGAGTTTCTCTCACTTAGAGGGGCTTTGTCACACAACGGGATGGATGCAGAAATGTTGATTTTCCTGGACAGCAGTGGGAGTGGGCGGGGCGGGGGAGGAATAGAAGGCAGCTGTCAGCAACAGACATCACTTGAAGTGGACAAACAAAAAAGTGCAAGGATGAGGCATGGCCTGATCCTCTTTCCCTGGACCTCAGCCACCCTCTGGTGGTTGTCAGAGAATGAAAGACAGGGACTTGAGGAGAACCTCAGACCTGAAAAATAAAAGCACTGGACCATCATATCCACAATATTTCTTCCCTCTCCCCTACCAGTGTCTGAAGTAAGAAGTGTCTGATCGTGGCTACCTACAACTATCTAAGACAGGGAACAATCGACGCATTGGAATAATGGAGCCCTTAAAGAAATTTTAACAGGTAAATGCTGTCAAACATGGCTTTAAAACCCACGTTGTTCTTGTTGTGTGCCACTGTCAATTCCGACTCATAGCAATCCTGTAGGACAGAATAGAACTGCCCCATAGGGTTTCCTAGGCTGTAATCTTTATGGCGCCATGCATCTGTCAGTTTATTGTACTGTGGTGGCTTGTGTGTTGCTGCGATGCTGGAAGCTACGTCACCGGTATTCTAATACCAGGAGGGTCACCCATGATGGACAGGTTTCAGTGAAGCTTCCAGGCTAAGACAGACTAGGAAGAAGGACCTGGCAGTCTACTGCTGAAAAAATTAGCCAACGAAAACCTTATGAATAGCAGCAGAACACTGTCTGATATAGTAACGTATTATAATGACATGTGTAAAGACCTGGACTTAGAAAACCAAAAGGGAAGAACACACTCAGCATTTCTCAAGCTGAAAGAACTGAAGAAAAAATTCAAGCCTCGTGTTGCAATTTTGAAGGATTCTATGAGCAAAATATTGAACGACGCAGGAAGCATCAAAACAAGATGGAAGGGATACACAGAGTCGCTGTACCAAAAAGAATTTGTCGACACCCAGCCATTTCAGGAGGTAGTATATGATCAAGAACCAATGGTATTGAAGGAAGAAGTCCAAGCTGCACTGAAGGTATTGGCAAAAAAACAAGGCTCCAGGAATTGACGGAATACCAGTTGAGATGTTTCAACAAACAGATGCAGCACTGGAAGTGCTCACTCGTCTATGCCAAGAAATTTGGAAGACAGCTACCTGACCAACCGAATGAAGAGATCCATATTTATGCCTATTCCAAAGAAAGGTGATCCAACGATGCAGAAATTAATCGAACAATATCATTAATTTCACATACAAGTAAAATTTTGCTGAAGATCGTTCAAAAGCGATTGCAGCAATACACCAACAGGGAACTGCCAGAAATTCAAGCTGGGTTCGAAGAGGATGTGGAACAAGGGATATCATTGCTGATGTCAGATGGACCCTGGCTGAAAGCAGAGGATACCAGAAAGATGTTTACCTGTGTTTTATTGACTATGCAAAGGTATTCGACTGTGTGGATCATAATAAATTATGGATAACATTGCAAGGAATGGGAATTATGCAGATGATAAAACCTTGCTTGCTGAAACTGAAGAGGACTTGAAGCACTTACTGATGAAGATCAAAGACTACAGCCTTCAGTATGGATTATGCCTCAACATAAAGAAAACAAAAATCCTCACAACTGGACCAGTGAGTATCATCATGATAAACGGAGAAAAGATTGAAGGTGTCAAGGATTTCATTTTACTTGGATCCACAATCAACACCCATGGAAGCAGCAGTCAAGAAATCAGACGACGCACTGCATTGGGCAAATCTGAGGCAAAAGACCTCTTTAAAGTGTTAAAAAGCAAAGGTGTCTCTTTAAGGACTAAGGTGGGCCTGACCCAAGCCATGGTATTTTCAATCACCTCATCTACAAGCAAAAGCTGGACAATGAATAAGGAAGATGGAAGAAGGATTGATACCTTCGAATCAGTTGGAGAAGAATATTGAAAATACCATGGACTGCCAGAAGAAGGAACAAATCTGTCTGGGAAGAAGTACAGCCAGAATGCTCCTTAGAAGCGAGGATGGTGAGACTTCGTCTCACATACTTTGGATATGTTATCAGGAGAGATCAGTCCCTGGGGAAAGATATCATGCTTGGTAAAGTAGAGGGTCAGTGAAAAAGAGGAAGACCCTCAACAAGATCGACTGACACAGTGGCTGCAAAAACAGGCTCAAGCATAACAACGTGAGGATGGCCCAGGACCGGGCAGTGTTTCGTTCTGTTGTACATAGGGTTGCTATGAGTCGGAACCAACTGGACAGCATCCAACAACAACAACAATCTTTATGGGAGCAGATTGCCACGGAGTTGCTTGTGAGTTCGAATGGCCATCCTTTCAGTTAGCAGCCGAGCGCTTAACTACTGTGCAACCAGGGCTCCTTCAAAACCCTTACTCATTACTAACCAAACTCTTACAAAAAACCTTGCAAGCATTCCAGTTGAGTATTTCTTTTATCTCAAGACTTGCGTATTCAAATGGAAGGGAATTACATGTCTTTTATTGATACCCTTATCCTACTTCCAAATTCAGCCAATATCAAACCAGGTAAAAGACGATAGGGTTGGGAGCAATGAGAGAATAATTTATCTCCCCAAAAGAAAAGTCTTATAGGACCCTTTAAGACCCAATTTACACAGATGCTTTTTTCCTTCAAATTCATGTAGCACTTGGGATTCCTTTTCACTTAGATGAGAGAAAATGGTTTTGAAAGTGCTAAGATTAATTGATTTGCAGCCACACTAACTCAGACCCTAGAGACTCCAATTACATATCCCATCATATCCAGGGCCTGCTGGAAGCAGAGTTTTCCCCTGAGATTTGTAGATGGGTTTCACAGTCGAGTACTATGATTAACCCAAAGTTCTTCCTTTGAGAGAGATGAAGGACACCACAGTTCTCTCATCCTTTATGCAGGATTAAGAAATCTGACTCTATTGGAAAGGTGATATTGCAGCCAGTGAGTAGAATTCTGGAAAAGTCAGACGAGTTGATAAAATACTTTGTTTTCTCATCTTATTTATGACAGTATGCTAATGAGGCAAAAGATGGCAGGTCACATTTTCTCTTCTGCAGGCAAGATGTTAACGGGTTTGAAGCATCCATAGATAGATCTCAGATAGACCAAGTACTTACACCAGGTTGTGTATAAATTTTTAGGAGCTTGGAAAGCTTCAAGTACTTTCAAGTGCTTTCAAGCATATTAGTCTTGCCACACACAAAGCATAATAGGCCTGGTTGATGGCACAGAAATAATAATGTTAATTCAAGCAGCTTGGAAGTGAATCATCCACCCCAACAATCCAGACTGATTTAATGCCCTTTAGACAGTATGCCTCAGTCCTTTCCTGGAGGGCTAATAGACAATCACCATCTCATTTAGGCCCCACTCACACTCCTCTTTGTTTCTGCATGGACAAAAGAAGTCAGTGGTTTTCTGTAATCCAGCCTGAAATATTGACCTTAACTGATTGTGCCTCTATGGAAAGAGCTCAGCTGTTAAGGCAAAACTCACACCTGCAAACCTCTTCCAATTACCCTCTTTGGTAATGGATATTAAGCAGGCAGGTTGGTAAGGATAAGGTCAGTGTGAACCATGGAAAAATCCAAATCATAGGATAATTTAAAAGAAACACAGTTTTATTACTCGGAGATATAAGCAACTCAGTCCGGACTCACAATGCTTTTGGAAATATCCTGGAGTGGCCCTTGAGAAACCTATTTAATGAACAATTAGGAATTATTTCTAATTGATAGATCAATTACTGCTATGTAAAGAGGCGCTTCTAAAGTATTTACAAATGCTTACAATAGTTTAAATTCTTAAGGGCAGTAAACAGTCTTATCTGAAATGAAGACTAACCTTTCAATGAAGAAAAGCTTTACTAATATTGGCAAAATGGTAATAAATTTTGAAGCTGGGTAATGGGTGTATGGGGCTCATTATATTTATTCTCTCTACTTTTGTGTATGTTTAACAGTATCAAAATAAAGTTTGGAAAAATATAACATCTTTTTGAGGACATTATCGAAGAAAGGTTAAGTTTCAGATCAGTCCTCTGAGTTCTTACAAGTTCAAACTTAATGGGATTTAGATTAGAGATTTGACTCTTATTAAAAAATTTTTAACGACGCTTCCAGACCCTTGGACTTCACTCTCCCATACTCAGCCTACCTATATTCAAGGCAAAGGTAAAGGTAATTGGGATCCTACAGAGCCATAACTTGTTCTGCTTCTAGTTAAAATATCCAGGGAAGCCTGAGAGAAGAGTAATGAGAAGATATTGGACCATGAGATGAAGGGCTAGCTTTGAAAGCCAAAGCCTGTTTTGATAGCATCACCTGCTGTCAGCTTCCCACTTTCAGAGGGATTTGTTATGGAGAGAAATTGTCCTACATTCTCTCTCTTGCTTCAGTTCGGTCAACCACCATCACAAGTAGGCCACTTTCTCCTGGCCAAAATAAACTCAGCAAGATGGAGAGCTCATTGGAGACTACGGTTTCAGTCCATTGCTTTGCTCTAATGAGGGAAAGAGTTTCAGGCTCTGCAGTGCCTTGCAGACTGGGGCAGTTCTTAGTCAAGCTCGTTTCTCATTTGCCTTTGTTCCGCTGAACATCTTGGAGGAGCTTGGAGGGGGGCTAGGCAGTGAGGCTTGGAAATCCTCCTTTATGTGAATTTTTAATTTCACCAAGAGAGTATGTTCCATGCAAGAAGTAATAATACCTATAAGCACATGCACTCTCCCCTGGCAAAGTAAACTAAATTCAAGAAGGAAGATATTTTATAAAGTGAATCTCATATGAGTTACACAGTACAGTAGGCTTTTTCAAGACATCTGAACTGTAACAAAAAACGTTGGATAAACTGCTGCAGTTAGTCACTTGGAATAACTAGCACACAAATCCTTGTCTCCATGGAGACAGCTGGGCCTAGCAACTATCTAAACACTAAACTACAAGGTATTATGGATAAGGGTCACAGACCACAGGGGAATACTGTGGGTAAAAAGAAAAACATGTCCAACCATCTGAGACGATAGTCCTACCATGACACAATGGTATTCTGTGATCCTGCCTGGTTTGATTTTTATTTTTATACCCATTGGACGAATTTCCTCTCCTTTAAGCAAATTCTAGTCTACAAAAAGGAATCTAAAACTGAAAGATTCAGGACGATTGAACTAACCTTAATGTTCATGAGATAAATTACTTCAAAGGCAGCCTTAGATGTGCATTAGGCCAAATTACCTTTCATGTTGTCTGGCAAACATTTTTGAGACATTATGTGCTACTCATTCAAAAACTTACTATGTGGCAGGTACTGTGTTTGGCACTGGGAAAATGGCACTTCAAATTTTTCAACGACCAAAAAAAAATTTTTTTCAATGACACTTTCACAACTGTGACTAGATTTGATCCTCCAACATAGATAATATAGGAATTATCACTGACCATGTTTCATAGATAAGGAAATTAAGACTCTTAGAAGTAGAAAGGCATGCCCAAGATTACACGGCAACATAGAAGCGGGTCCAGAATTTGAACCCTGGTCTCCTGACACCAGGTCTCATTTTAGTTTCAACTACAGCACCCAAAAACCCGAAAGCCAGGTGTAGTGCTCCACAATGGGGGACATACTGACATGTATTAAGTCACCTGACTCAGCATGACCCCAAAGAGTTTGCACTCTGGCTATAAATCCAAAACAATAACCCTCCTTGTTGGCTTTCAGTTTATGACATTTTTATCAAGCTCTATACTTATAATATGTGCATTCCTCCGTTTGTATATTATACTTCAATAAACTTTTTAAATTTAAATCTCCTTCTCACTGTCCCCAAAGTGAGCTTTCCTGTTGGACTGTTCCTCATGCCTAGTAGCCACCACTCATTCAGCCTTTATGCCCTGGGGTCAAAGAGGTGAGATTATTCACCTGCAAACCTTCTTGGGGTTCTGCCTAAACCACTTAACCAATTGCCGTTGAATCAATTCCAACTCATGGCGACCCTGTGTATGGCAGGGTAGACCTGCGCTCCATAGGGTTTTCAATGGCTAATTCTTCAGAAGTAGACTGCCAGGCATTTCTTCCAAGGTACCTCTGGGTGGACTTGAACTTCCAACCCTTCTGTTAGCAGCCCAGTGCATTAACCATTTGTACCACCCAGGGACTCCCACCTAAACCACTGCCTACTGCCTTAAAACTGCCTCACTGGGAACACTACAGGGTCAGCAAATCCCTGAACCCTTTTCTGCTCAGTCTTACTCTGAGCCAAAAGGGAAAAGATGCTGTGACTGGTTCCCAGTAACCTGGACCTTGTGTCCCCCCTCCCCCATCTGCAGTTCATTTCAATGACCATCTGGTTAGTTTATTCAGCCATTTTAACTGTTTTTTTTTTTTTCAGTCTCATGCCAAAATCACCTATCTGCTCGGCTGCTAACTGAACGGTTGGTGGTTCAGACCCACCCGGTGGAGCAGAGAAAGACCTAGCGATCTGCTTCCGTAAAGATTACAGCCAAGAAAACCCTGTGAGGCAGTTCTACACATGGGGTCGCCATGAGTCGGAACCCATTGGCCAGCACCTAACAATAATAGCTCTGGGTAGAGTCTGCCCAATTGACCAGGGGAAGCCATTGCTGTCAAAACTACCTTTTTCACACAGCACCTGACTCTGAAGACAAAACGCTTTCTGGTCACTGAACTGAACTGTAGTTTGTGGAGGAGAGGATAAAGAAAAAACCAAACCCATTGCCATCGAGTCAAATCTGGCTCATAGCAACCCTATAGGACAGGGTAGAACTGTCCCATAGGGTTTCCAATGTTGTAATCTTTATGGAAGCAGACTGCCACATCTTTCTCCCACGGAGCAGCTGATGGGTTTGAACCACCGACCTTTCAGTTAGCAGCCAAGCTCTTAACCACTGTGCCACAGGGGCTCTGTATGAAAGGATAGGGAGAACTAATTTAAGTACCCTTTTTCTTTTAGCTCAAAGACTCCCCCCCTGAAGTTTATTTATCACTTGATCACCTCCAATAATTTACCTGTCCTAGTGTTGGCATAGTGGTTAACAGCTTGGTTGCTAACCAAAAAGTTGGCAGTTCGAATCCACCAGCTGCTCTTTGGAAACCCTATAGGGCAGTTCTACCCTGTCCTATAGGATCGCTAAAAGTCAGAATCGACTAGACGGCAACAGGTTTAGTGTTGGCACAGGAGCTGTGTTCAACCACTTCCAGTCCTATGCTCATAGCAGATACTCTTTACATCTGAGTTCAGACACAGCCTCACCTTCTTTAACACCAGGCCTCAGGCAGCTAATTCCAATCAATCAGAGTTGGCACATGAATTGAAAAGGATGGCTCATTTACTATCCCTGTTTTAGACTCTTCCTTCCCAAATTTCTTCATCCATATGATCTCTTTCAACATCATAACCCTTTCAGAGTAATAAAGAGCAGACATGTATTACTATTGTTTTTCTACAGACAGACAAGTAAAGAATGAAGCTACTTTCTTAAAATTACCTTGGTAATCATGGATAATTAGGGTTTAGTACCATTTTTGTCTCTGAATAAAAATAAAGTTATCTAGAACTGGAAAAATGGCACCAAGTCTTTGCCTACAAGTAGCCAGTAGATAGCCCATAACTATTTCGATTTTCTTTACCCTTCTACTGACTGGGGTGGCTGATTTGAGGGAGCACATAGATCTAGGCCAATCCAGAGGTTTCTTAATAACTTTCAAGTGCTTAGTCGGTTGTCAATACCAAGAAGAAAGAAAGGTTGACTCTGGAGATAGAAATTAGGATTAAGAATGGAAGAGTAGGGAAGGAGCTGCTATGTCAGAGTAATGGAATTCCTAAAATCTGAACTGCCCACTCAAATCACTGGGCGTTTGGGTCATTTTAGTGAAACATGGATCTATTTTCTTGGAGTGTTAAGTGGGTGAATATTAGTCTAGCAAGTTATTTAACATAATACAGATTATCGAATGGATCATAGACTCAGAAATACACAAAATATTAAAGATAAATTATTATACTAGAGATGAGAATACTGATGCCCAGACTGGTTAAGTGATCTGCCTAAACTCAAGCAGCTATTAATAACTAGCATTAGACTTTGTCTCATGATTTCCAGCCCAGTACTCTTTTTATTTCATTGACTGAATCTATCACTATTTAATTATATGTCTGGTCATCATTCAGATGTGGCTTAAATAGCAAAAACATGAAAAATTACCCTATTCCTGAATTTAAAGAATAGCAGGAAAGACCAGATAACGTGTGTTATTTCCCAGTTCATACCAGCAAGTTGAGGTCTAGATCTAAAACCTTAAGAAAAAAAGTTTCCTCATAACCCCAGGAAAGGCATCATTTTAGTAAAGTAGCAGGTCTAGTTAAGGGCCTAAAATTCTGGGAGTTACGAGTCCTGGTTTGACTATGACAAATTATGTAATTCCCATGCCTCAGTTTCTCCATCTGCACACTGATGATAACTATATATCATAGTAACATAGCTTTCAAATATCACTGAAAGTAAAGTAACCATAAGGGCATCTTGACTTTTAACTCTCACTTTCCCCATATTTACTTGGTCACCGAGTCCTGTTAACTAGATTTCTCAAACGTCCCTTAAATTCAAACACTCCTTTCCCTCTCTAATATTTCTGTTTTACTTCAGATCCTCCTTATCTCTTGCTTAGACTATGTTATCAAGCTCCCGACCCCTCTCCCTGCCTCCAATCTCTCCCCCACTCCAGTCCATCCTCCAAAAAAACCAACCCGGCTATGCCATGCTTCCATTAACTCCCCATCCCCTGCATGATTAAGTCCAAACCCTCTTTCTATGACATATAAGACTCTACCCTGTCTGGCCCTCATCTACTTCTTATACAACTTCATCTTCCATCATTCCTACTGATAGCCTATGTAGCCCACGTTCCTGTCACTTTGAATTTCTCACCGTGATTCTACAAACACAGCACAACATTTAATGTGTTTTTTAACTTTGCACATCCTATGACATATGCTTGAAATACCTACCCCTCCCTTCCTCTTCTAAAAATTCCTACTTATCCTTTAAGGCTCAGCTCAGCTGTTACCTCTTCTGTGAAACTTTCCCTAAGCTTTCCATGAAGAATCCCCCCTTTATGCTCCCATAGCATCCTGGACATACAATCATCATAGTACTGATTGTACCATACTGTATTGTCAGTTTATTGGTCTACCTCATGAGTTTCTTGAAGGGAGGGCTGTATCTTATTCATCTCTGTATCTCAAACATAGAGCACAATACCTGGCCCAAAGTGTTGCTACAAAAATGTTTGTTAAGTACAAATGGATGAGCTATGTTAAGAGCTGATATATATGGTCAATGTAAATAGGGCGTGATTAGGCTACTTTGATGCCCCTATTCTTTATTTGAAGCTTTTATTGAAGGACTTAGGGAATTTAGAATTCCCAGCTGGAAGAAAGAAAAGTTTGTCCTAAGTATATCTTTCTTGGAGAGCTGTTGACCATTTTATAGACATAGTGGAAGGAGACTGACCATCAAAATCTATTTCCAGTCTTTCAGCAACAATGAGCCTCACACTGCATCATTTCACTTCTAATTTTAATTTAAACTCTCTGCCATTATATCACATCTCCTAAAAGTTAGAGTTTATTTCTCCCTTTCCCCCATAATTCCCCCTCAACCTAACCCCCCTACCCACACACCAAGGTCTAATTTTCATTGCACGTATTTAAGTAAACTGCCAGCCCATTATGCAATTTACACCAGAAGGCTGGTAATAAAGTACAACCTTCTCCAAGGTCATTTGTATACCCTCTGATATCTGGAAAAGTGCTGAGAGAAAAATAGGTAGATAACTCTATTTGTCTTGTGGCTCGAAGGATACTGCACAAATACCTCATTTCCATAACAACATTGCACTTGGTGTCCCAACATAATGAATGAATATGCTATGACTGAAGACTAAACAGAGGCTAATGGTAAATGCATTAATTAGCGACCTGTTTACACTTCTCCTGGGAAGGATGGCCATTTGTTACAGCTGCTGTCATGCAAGAATACTGACTGAAGTTGGGTCTCCACTCTGGGAACGCATATAAATTTGTGAGATTCTCCCACATTATCATTTGCTGACAGGCATTAATGACACTAATGAAGGCAGGAGACCTTGACTCAAACACACAAATGATTAGAGGTGATAATAGATATGTGAACAGGGCACTCATTAATGAATTTATTAATGATGCAGAGATGGAAGTTAAAAAAAAGGGGTGTCTAGACATGTTATTTATAGCACCTCCACCTCCTTAAATCAAAGATAATTCTCCTATCTCTTTGGTTTATCCATTTTTTTAGTTATACACCTAAGAAAGCAGAATAATCATGTTCTGGTAAGAGAAATCCAGAGAAAAGAGAATAGATACAGCTCTATTAAGTTAGTGACAATTATGAATAGGAACAGTGCAGAAAATCAGAAGATCACCAGCTCTTGTCTTAGGAAATGTGTGGTGATGGATGCAAATTACAGGACTGATTCAGAGCAGCCTGAGTGTTTACTAATCATGCCCCAGCCAAGCTGAAGTCTTCTAGTTTAGAAAAAGATGAGTGTATTATTGGCAATTTGTCTTCCACATTACTGGTTTCTTAGGTAACTATACCCTTGCCAAATAGTCACATTTTAATGAGGGAAAGAGAATGTGTTGACAACCTTTCTATTAACAACTTACACTTTTGTTATCTTTTTTGTCATGATTAAATAGCCAAATGTATCTATTTCTGACCAAGAGAGGACAACAGAACACTAATATTTGCACAGGGTCATACCTTGTAGTCATTCATCGGGCTGCCCTGTCGAAGCAACTAGTTTGACCAGCTTGCAGACAAAACGTATTACGGACATTGCTACAGAACACAAAAACAACCAGCTGGGGCAAGCAATTCAAACAATTGGTTTTGTCAGTGCAAGAAGAAATTAACAAAGCCACTTGCATTATTAAATCCGTCTTTTACTGAAGAGACCCATTACTTCTAGCAAAGTACTCAGACCAGGGGTACTGAGTAGGTATAATCATATTAAAAGTGAATGACACCTTAGTTATACCAAGTTGCATTATCAAACGGAGAATCCCAATGATTAAATTATGAGTTTAGCTATGGGTTATGAGGCATAAGATGGACAAGAAGGTCTAAGCTATCTTTTCAATTAAAACTTAATCTCTTAAAGCTTTAAAAATTGTATAATGCCACATAAGGGCCCCAGAGTGAAGGCAGAGAGATTGCATTTTTAAGAGAGTGATTACCCACTTAGGCTGTTAGGCTTTTTTAGGAGTCTGTTTTAATAGGAATCTGGTTTGAATTAAGAGTAAAATGAAGCTGTAACACACAAAGGCCTAATGGTAGCCCTGAGTTCAGTCTCAGTGCTAAGAGACAGATGGTCTCTCATTGCCTCTCAAGATGCTTTTATGCTATACGCATGTTGATTATTTCACTCTGCTAAGAATCTGTATGCTCTGTGATCACATGATCAGGCAGTCCCCCAGAGAACATGCAGGATATCGATAGTTTCCAGCTGCCTCTTGCTGCCTTTGTGTTACAGGTCTATATTTTTGAATCAAAACTGGGGACTCTTCTGTAGGGACCATGGTCTCGGGGAACATCTAGCTCAATTGGCATAACACAGTTTATAAAGACAATGTTCTACATTCTACCTTGGTGAGTAGTGTCTGGGGTCTTAAAAGCCTGTGAGCGGCCATCTAAGATACTCCACTGGTCTCACCCCTTCGGGAGCAAGGGAGAATGAAGAGAACAGGATACAAGGAAAAGATTAGTCTGAAGGACTATTGGACCACAGCTACCAAGGCCTCCACCAGACTGAGTCCAGTACAGCTAGATGGTGCCCGGCTACCGCCACTGACTGCTCTGACCAGGATCACAACAGAGGGTTCTGGACAGAGCTGGAGAAGGATGTAGAACAAAATTCTAACTCACAAAAAAAAAATACCAGATTTACTGGCCTAAAGGAGACTGGAGAAACCCCGAGAGTATGGTCTCCAGACACCCTTTTAGCTCAGTGGTGAAGTTATCTCTGAGGTTCACTGTTCAGCCTGGGAGTGAGTGGACAGCCCCATAAAACCAAATGGGACTAATGAGGTACAGCAGTCCAGTGACAAGGGCCAGAAGGCAGAAGGGGACAAGGAAGCTGGTGATAGGGAACCCAAGGTTGAGTAAGGATATTGTTGATGTGTTGTGAGATTGTTAACCATTGTCATAGAGCAACATTTGTAGTAACCGTTAAAATGAGAAACTATTTTGTTCTGTAAGCCTTCATCGTAAGTGAGAATAGGAGCACAATTGGAAGAGCGTCGAAAATGTCACTGAACTGTGCATGTAGAAATTTTTGAAATGGTGTATCTTTGGCTATGTGTATTTTCACCAAAAAAAAAGGTTGAGAAGTCAGAGGGTTGACATGTTGTGGGGTTGTTAACCAAAGTCATAAAACAATATGTGTACTACTGTTTCGTGAGAAACTATTTGTTCTGTAAGCCTTCACCTGGAGTACAATAAAAAAAAAATTCAAAAAAACCCCAAAAAACTGGGGATTCTTTCCACCCAGAGTCCTGTCACTTGTGAGTCCAAACAGCCACAAGTCAGCAGGTGGCATCTAGGATTCAGCTACAATTTAGAGCTGGGACTCAGAACCAGGAGATCCACTTTAGCAGATCACTGTGGCTGCAGGGCAAAGTCAACATTGTGAGCAAAGGGTATTTATGCACAACTGTAATTGCCCAGCTGTTTGGCATCACATGGAAGCAAACTGGTCCTATTTGCAAGAAATTTCACTATTACTAAGTAACTAGCTGGTAATGGGGCAGTTTAGTCTGTACAGCCACACTGGATAATGCTTCTCAAACCGAGTTTATTCACTTATTCATTCCTTCATTAATATGATGAACATTTACTGAATATTTATTATGTGCCAATGGTCTCTGAGTGGTGCAAATGGTTTGTGCTCAACTACTAACCTAAAAGTTGGCAGTTCAAACTCACTCAGTGGTGCTGTGGAAGAAAGTCCTGGCGATCTGCTTCCATAAAGATTACAGCAAAGAAAACCCTGGTGATAGGAGTCCCTGGGCGGCATCATGTATCTATGTTGGTAGTTTCTCCTTCATATCGTTTTCTCAACTACCGGAAATTACTGCATTTTATAAGATAATAGACTTACCTGTCATGTACAACATATATTTCTATTTCTATTTAAGAATGTTATAGTACTTAAAAGGTCCTTGGGTGGCACAATTGGTTTGAGCTTGACAACTAACCTAAGGTTGGTGGTTTGAACCAACCCAGCAGCATTGCAGAAGAAAGGCCTGGTGATCTGCTTCTGTAAAGATTACAGCCAAGAAAACTCTACAGAGCAGTTCTACTTGACAGCATTGGGTTTGGTTTTGTTTATTATGTGCCAGGCTTTGTATGAGGTGCTAGAGATACAGCAGTGAACAAGACACACATGGTCCCCAACTTCACAGGGTTTATTTTGTTTGAGCTAGAAGCAGTATTATATAGAGGCTAAGGACTCTGCAGCCAGACTACCTAGGGTGTAAACCCTGGCTCTTCCACTTACTAGCCATGTGACCTTGGTAAATCACTTCCCCTCTATGTGTCTTAGTTTCCTCATCTGAAAAATTGGGATAAAACCAGTATCTAACTCTTCAGGTTGATATGAGAATTAAATGTGTTAATGTATATAAAGAACTTAGAAGAGTGTCTGTTACGTGTCTGTTACACTTACTACCTAAGCGTTGGATGTTTCTGTTAACAGTGTTCTGTAGTGTCTGCTTATCATCCTGAAAACAACAGTCCACAATCCACAGTTTATTGCTTCCAAAGTATAGCATGGCTCCTCTTATCACTCACAAGGAATATTCTCCTACCTCTGAGATAAACGGGCTAGTATAATTTCAACAGTTACTACCCATGTGATTCAGAGGTCCATATCACTGCTTACCACACATTACCCTTTCTCCTCCCCTCTCCTCCACTGCAGAGAGACCCCAAAGCACTCAGCCCAGGAACCTGCCTTAAGTGGCTGGTACTCTGGGTAGACCTGGCTTCACTACCTGTCCCCACAAGCTTGAATGAAGACAAAAATAGCTTCTCACTAGGCAGGAGCACACAGGAAACTGCCAGCAAGACCCATACAAAATGTAAAATGGTACAACTACTATGAAAAACAGTATGGCGCTACCTTAAAATGCTAGAAAGAGAAATACCATACGATCCAGCAATCCCACTCGTAGGAGTATATCCTAGAGAAATAAGAGTCGTCACTCGAATAGACTTATGCACACCCATGTTTATGGCAGCATTGTTCGCAGTAGCAAAACGATGGAAACAACCTAGATGCCCATCAACAGATGAATGGATAAACAAACTGTGGTACATACACACAATGGAGTACTATGCAACGATGAAGAACAATGATGAATCTGTGAAGCGTCTCATAACATGGATGAAACTGGAGGACATTATGTTGAGTGAAATAAGTCAATCACAAAAGGACAAATATTGTATGAGACCT
>NW_004444002.1:670012-682471 GCF_000243295.1 Trichechus manatus latirostris | reverse complement strand
CAATCTTTGTTGGTTACCAGGGATCGGAGGGGTGGGGGGGGGAAATACTAAATAGGCAATAGATAAGTGGTATCTTTGGTGAAGGGTGAGACAGTACACAATACTGGAGAAACCAGCACAGCTTGTACAAGAAAACATCATGGAATCTCCATAGACACTTCCAAACTCCCTGAGGGACCGAATTGCTGGGCAGAGGGCTGTAGGGACCGTGGTCTCCAGGAACATCTAGCTCAATTATCATAACACAGTTTATAAAGACAATGTTCTACATTCTACCTTGGATATCCAGACATAAGTTCATCCACCTATGAGCAGCTGATACTTGACAAAGGCCCAAAGTCTGTTAACTAGGGAAAAGACAGCCTCTTTAAAAAATGGTGCTGACATCCATGTGTAATCTCTAAAATCTACAAGATACTGCAAAACCTCAACAACAAAAAGACAAACAACCCATTTAAAAAATGGACAAAGGATATGAACAGACATACAGGCGGCTAACAGACACTTGAGGAAATGCTCACAATCATGAGCCATTACAGAAATGCAAATTAAAACTACAATGAGATACCATTTCACCCCAACAAGGCTAGCATTAATCCAAAAAACACAAAATAACAAATGCTAGAGAGGTTGTGGAGAGACTGGAACACTTACACACTGTTGGTGGGAATGTAAAATGGTACAACCACTTTGGAAATCGATTTGGCGCTTCCTTAAAATGTTAGAAATAGAAGTACCATACAATCCAGCTATCCCACTCCTAGGAATATATCCTAGAGAAATAAGAGCCGTCACACGAATAGATATATGCACACCCATGCTCACTGCAGCACTCTTCACGATAGCAAAAAGATGGAAACAACCTAGATGCCCATCAACAGATGAATGGATAAACAAACTATGGTATATACACACAATGGAGGACTATGCAATGATAAAGAACAAAGCATTCCACAGCATGGATGAATCTGGAGGACATTATGCTGAGTGAAATAAGTCAATCACAAAAGTACAAATATTATATGAGACCACTATTATAAAAAGTTGAAAAAATATTTACACACAGAAAGTAGCATTCTTTTTTTTATTGTTGCACTTTAATGAAAGATTACAATTCAAGTCAGTTTCTCATACAAAAATGTATACAGACATTGCTATGAGACCCTAGTTGCACTCCCCATACTGTGACAGCACGCTCCTCCTTTCCACCCCGGATTTCCCGTGTCCATTCAACCAGCTCCTGACCCTCTCTGCCTTCTCATCTCGCCTCTGGACAGGAGCAGCCCATTTAGTCACATGTATCTTTGTTGGTAGTCTCTCCTTCATACGGTTTTCTCAACTACCAGCATACTCTTCACGAGTATCATTTTATGTCCCACGGTCCAGTCTAATCTTTGTCTGAAGAGTTGGCCTCGGGAATGGTTTTAGTTCTGGGTTGACAGAGAGTCCGGGGGCCATGCTTTCTGGGGTTCCTCCATTCTTAGTCAGACCATTAAGTCTGGTCTTTTAGAAAGTAACATTCTTTGATGGTTACCAAGGATAGGAGGAGGAGGGAGGGAAAACCACCAACTAGATAGTAGACACATGTTAACTTTGATGAAGGGAAAGGCAATACACAATATGGGGGAAGTCAGCCCAACATGCACAAGGCAAAGAAAGACACTGGGAGGTACAAAAGAATAAAAGGCAACTACACTAAATACTACAACATATACAACACTGTAACAATAGTAATAACAAACAATGATCTATGAGTGGATACATAGGCAGATATGTATGCTGAATAGGTATGCGAGAGTGTAAGGGAGTATACCCATGAGCATATATAGACTAAGTTGTGGCTATTTCTACATACATATTCATATGTGCTGCATGTACAGTCATATAAACAATGGAGCACGCAGGGAGCACAGTCAGGGAAACTTCTTAGACATAACCAAACACTTCGTGGGACTGAGTTACTGGGCTTGATGGCTGGGGACCATAATTTTCGGGGGACATCTAGGTCAACTGGCATAACATAGCTCATAAAATCAATGTTCTACATCTTAACTTTGGTGAGTAGTGTCTGGGGTCTTAAAAGCTTGCTATCGGCCATCTAAGATACAATTATTGGTCTCTTCCCATCCGGAGCAAAGGAGAATAAAGAAAACCAAAGACTCAAGGAAGCAATTAGTCCAAAGGACTAATGGCTCCCACTAACCACAGCCTTCACTAGCCTGAGACCAGAAGAACTAAATGGTGCCCAGCTACCACTACTGACTGCTCTGACCAGAATCACAATAGAGGGTCCTGGACAGAGTAGGAGAAAAATGTAGAACAAAATTCAAATTCATAAAAAAAAGACCAGACTTACTGGTCTGATAGAGACTGGAGGAACCCCGAGACTATGGCCCTTAGTCACCCTTTTAATTTGGATCGGAAGCCACTCCCAGAGATCAACTTTCAGCAAAATAACACGCCTATAAGATAAACAATAACACCTGTGAGGAAAGTGCTCCTTAGAACAATCAACTATACAAGACCAAAAGCAAAGATGAGAAGGCAGGAAGGGGCAGAAAAACCTGAGGCATGGAAACCAGGAGCTCAGGGTGGAAATGGAGAGAGTGCTGACACATTGCAGGGATTGCTGCCAACATCATGGAACACCTTGTGCATAAATTATTGAATGGGAAACTAATTTGCTCTGTAAACTTTCACTTAAAAGCACAATAAAAAATAATAATAATAAAACCATAAAAAATAAAAGACTTACTACCACTAAACTCCTAAAGCAAATCTATTTCCATCTCCTGGCTTCAATTACCTCATCTGTAATTGAGAGCTTAAAACTAGCTGACCTAGTAGTAGTGATTAAAAACAATGGTTTGAATTCTGGCTTCACTACTTACTAGCTATGTGATCTTGAGCAAGTTATTCTTAAGAGCTTTTCTTTGTCTCTGGTGTTCTGGAATTTCACCATGATGTGTCTAGGTGAAGATTAATTTTTTTTATTCATTATTCATTCTACTCAGGACTCATACTTCCTGAATCTAAAGCCTCATGCTACTCATCAATTCTGGAAACTTCTCAGTCATTATCTCTTTAAAAATTTCCTCTCCTTCCATTCTCTCTAGTCCCTCCTTTTGCAACTCATTTTCGACACACATGTTGGACCTTTTCATTCTATTCTCCATGTCTCTTAACCTTTCTTCAAGGGTGTCAGATAATGGTTTAAACACATGGTGCTAAAATATTAAGACTTATGCCCCCAGTAACTGTGATTTAAAAAATCTGCCAATTCACCTAGTCAAACAGACATGTCAGTCAAAAAAATATTTTGGCTAATTTATCTAACTTGTCCAGTCATCTGAGTGGACTAATTTAAAGTCTTTAATTCCCTAAAGATGGCCATAAAGAGTAACAGACCAATACGTACTACAATATGTATGGAGCTGGAAGACATTATGCTGAGTGAAATAAGTCAATCTCAAAAGGACAAATATTATATGACCTCACTTTTATAAAAAGACAAGAAAAGGCAAATGTATAGAGAACAAAGTTTATTAGTGATTACTAGGGGCAAGAGGGAGGGGACAAGGGGGGTTAATGGTGATGGAAATACCGTGTTGATTAAGGGTAGGGTTGCACAGCTGATTATTGTAATTGCTTTCAATAAGTTGTACACCTGTAAAAAGTTGAATTGGCAAAAGCTGTATGATAGATATATTTACAACAACGACAAAAAAAAGAGTAGCTGCTGAGGCTGCTTAGGTACAGCCAAAAACCTCATGGGATTTGATTTCTTGGTTTGGAGGTTTAGGGTCATGGTTTCATGGGACATTCCAGTTAATTGGCCTAATAACATGTTTAGTGCCTCTATTCTACTTCCTTGTTCGATGTGTAGTGCCTGGGTTCTTAAAAGCTTGCAAACGGCCATCCAAGGCACAATTGGTCTCTATTCACCTAGAAGAACAGAGGAAGAAGAATCAGGAATAGGAGGAGGATATAGAATGTGTAGCTAATTTCCTCCATTAATAACTGCCTCCTTTGCCATGAGACCAGAACTGAATGGTGCCCAGCTACTGTTACTGAACATTTTGATCAAAGATTCCATAGAAGAATCCTGATCAAAAGGGAGGAAATGCAGAACAGGATTTCAAATTATCATGGACTCCAGACTTCCTGGAGTCATGAAGGTTGGATGAACCCCTAAAACTATTGCCCTGAGATAATCTTTAAACCTTAAACCAAAAATATCCCCTAAAGTCTTCTTAAAACTAAACAATAGTTTAGCTTAACTAGTAAAAAAGTCTACCTTGAGCATTATGCTCTTTTAAGAACCATCTATATGAGATCCAATTGACAACTCAAAAAATTAGATAGGAACCTTAGGGGGCAGTGAATTTATGTTAATGGGGAGGAACAACTCAGAAAAGGAGAGTAAGAATGGTTATACAACTCAGAGAATGTAATCAAATGTCACTAAATGGTATGTGTAGAAACTACTGAATTGGTGTATGTTTTCCTGTGTATATTCTCAACAACAACAAAATGAATAAAATCATTTTTTTAATAAACTCTGAGGGAAAAAAAAGAAAGAATAATGGACCAGCCAAGGATTTCCAAAGTTATCCTTAGATCAAAAACTAATTCTCATTTCAGGAGAGGACATGAAAATTCTGACTAAAATAGAGATGCTTTCAGCCAAAATTACTCATTTCCCAGGTTATAAGGTAGAAAATATTTGCTAAAGCATTTAGAAACAAGCTTGTACTAATGTCACATACTACAAAGGAGGAGGACCAAGATGGTACTTTCCCAGTTAATTATTTTCTTCTAAAATGGAGAAAAACCTCTCAAACTATTTTGCAGGTGTCAAATTTTAATACAAAGGCCTTCAAGTCAACACAAAAAGTATCAATTGGCCTCCTATAATACGCCCAGCTCTGTGTGTGACTCTGAGGCTATACAAGAAATCATGGCCCCTGACTGTGAGGTATTTGTAGTCTCCTTGGGAAAACGCAAGCTAACCATATGAAGAGGGAAGAACAGCTGGAGAAAACTGTCATCCACTATCTGCTATGTGCTGGCCATGTTCACATCTAATGCTCACCACATTCCTGCAAGATGAGTTATTTATTTATTATAATGAAGTATCTGTGCTCAAGGTCACGCCACTAGCAAGAGAACAAGTTCAGATTCAAACCCAGGTTTGATGCTAGAGCCATAGTTTCTGCTATACCACACTACCAAATGATTAATTCCCAAGTGAATCATACAAATTAAGTTAAGTACCACTGACAAGACAGGCAGTATAACATATGGTTAAATCAATAACATTTGGAGTCAGATTGACCTGAATTCAAATACCAGCTGTGTGACTTTAACTCTCCTAAGTCTCTTGTCTGTAAAATAAGTACAGTTAATATTACTTACCCACAATGTTGTGATGATTAGGCAAAATAGTGTTTTCCATAGTAAACAATAAATAGCAACTATTATTAGTGTGGAGTCCCTGGGTGGCACAAACAGTTAAGCATTTGGCTACGAACAGAAAGGTTGGTGGTTTCAACCCACCCAGAGGCACCTTGGAAGAAGGGCCTGGCAATCTACTTCAAAAGATCACAGCCATGGAAACCCTATGGAGCGTAATTCTACCCTCACACATGTGGAGTTGCCATGAGTTGGAATCGACTAGATGGCCACTGGTTTGGTTTTGGTTTTTATTATTAGTTTTATTATTTGGTTTTTATTTATTAACACTGATTTTGAAAGTTATTTTTTAAACCTAAAACTGATTTTTCCACTTCTGCATTCTAAGGGAAGATGCATATTTCATACCAGTGGGATGTTGCTGTCCCCTCACAGCGCAGAGACTGGTGAGAAAAGAAAAGAAAAAGATTTCATAGCCTCTGCCAGTTCTTTTGTGCTGCTAAAGTAAGGGAATCTGGGAAAGATGGACTACTATACATAAAGGATACTTTGGATATGCAAAGGGAGGCCCTAGGCAACAAGGGGTGGAAAGTCAAATTATTCTCAGTAACGTGGCAAAATAAAACTTCTCCATCAACCCAAATCTTCAGCTGACATCTATATAACATAAATAAACACTGCAGGAATGCAAAGAAGAGAGGAGGGCATAAGATGGGAGACCATCTGAGACATGTCCATCCCTCTGATCACCAGGGTTCATTCAGCTAATTTTACTCCCTAGGAGGGGACCCTCTTCATGGGCAGTGGCTTTCAAACCTTCCAAGATAAATGTGGCTCATGTTTCTTTCCATCAGGGAGCATCAAGTAGCCGGGTCTCCCCGATAGAAAATCAGAACAAGCTGTTCAGACAAAGCTAGGATAATGAGAGAAGGCTGTCTGAAGGAGATGGCACATGGGCTGGACCTGACAGGGTCAATTGGGTTCAATGTGCAGTGGGAATTGGGCAAGGTATTCCAGGAAGAAGGATGGAATAGAAATAACACCTTGATTATCCTAGAAAAGAACTCTGCCTTGGAAAATAAAGAGCACTAACCACCTCTTTATACAATTATCAATGCAGTCCCAGTAATTTTATGACTTCCACACAGAGGGAAGAGACAGCTAATGTCAAGAAGCACTGTTTGGGTTGGGGGAGGTGGGGGAGGATGGGACTGGGACAAAAAGAGGTACTTCTCTCCAAATGTAGGACTGGAAAATTCCCCTCAGGCTAGGTCACAAGCTGGAATACATAAGGGCTATTTGAGTACTATTGTCCCCTAAATCCAACATTCTGACTCTTGCTGGGTAACCTTACTGGGTTACAGTTGAGAGATTTAAGTAATTGGGGGTAATACCTCCTGCCATACTTAATGAATCTGCTAGGGTTTTCGCTGCATGTAACAATTAAAAAATAATAACAGTGACATAAATAAGATAGAAGTTTATTTTTCTCTCATGAAAAGAAGTCTGCAGGTAGGTAGTCCAGGACTGGTATGGCGACTCCAGTTATCAGGGGCCCAGGCTCCATCTTGCTATACCACCATCCTTAGCTTGTTTGTCTCCTATACCAAGATGGCTGTTCAAGCTCCAACCACATTTCAGCTATGAGGAAAGAGCAGAAATGCTCACCCCTCCCTTTAGGGTAACATCCTAGATCTCTCACACATCACTTCCACTTACATCTTGTTGGCCAAAATAGCAATAAAAATAATGTCGTTGTTGTTGTTAGGTGCCATCAAGTCGGTTCTGACTCATAGCGACCCTACATACTACAGAACGAAACACTGCCAGGTCCTGAGCCATCCTCACAAGCATTGCTATGTTTGAGCCCATTGTTGCAGCCATTTTGTCAATCCATCTCACTGAGGGTCTTCCTCTTTTCCACTGATCCTCTACTTTACCAAGCATGATGTCCTTCTCCAGGGACTGATTCCTCCTGATAAAAATAATAGCTAGTATAAGCTCACTTATTTGTCATAGAAACTCTATATAGTAGGTACTATTATTATATCATTTCACAGATGCAGAAACTGAGGCACAGAAAAGTAAATGAACAGCTAGTAAGAGATGAAACAGGGATTTGAACCCTAAGTTGCATGATTTCAGTGTCTGTGTGCCTACCCACAATTCTACACTGCTGAAACACGGCTGCACCCAGCTGCAAGGGGGAATGTTGTTGTTGGCTGTGGCTGAGTTGGCCCTTACTCATGGTGACCCCGTGCACAATGAAACAAAATGTTGCCCGGTCTTGCGCCATCCCATGACTGGTTGCAGATTAGAACGTTGTGATCCATTGGGTTTTCACTGGCTTATTTTCAGTAGTAGATTGCCAGGCCTTTCTTTCTAGTCTGTCTAGAAGCTCTGCTGAACCCTGTTCGGCATAATAGCAACACGCAAAGCACCACTGACAGACAGGTGATGGTTGCACAGCAGGTGCACTGGCCAGGAATGGAACCCAGGACGCCCTCATGGAAAGTAAGAATTCTACCGCTGAACCACCAATGTCCTCATGCAAGGGGACTAGTAGTCTTTTAATTGGGTGCAATTAACTCAGCAAAAGTTTGAGGGTTTTTACTCGGGGGGAAGGGGAAGTTGGTATTGTAAAGCAAATAGTAGCCTCAGCCACCCCTACATCGAAGATTTGTCGAGTCAATGTCTGTGAAAGCACTTGAAAAGTAAGAAGCAGTATATATATAATGCTGGTAGAGCAAGTTGCCCCGTGAATCCCCAGAGACATATTAGAAAACCCTCTGGGGACTTTGGAGCATTTCCCCTAAATTAGGCTAGAAAAAACCTACCTGACAAAACACCATCTCTCCAGTGTAAGAATGGGAGAGTTAAGTGGTATTTGGTAGGGGTCCATAGGAAAATCTTGTTTAAGAGGAACCTAGGCCTTTCCAAACAAAAATCATGTCATAAGGAAACTGTGGTCACCAGACTGTTCCCTAGAGTAGTCAGCTGGAGGCCACCTTAGTCATAAAGCGGGCTGAAGCAACCTGACTGCAGGAGAGCAGCTTGAATTACTAGATACCAATGCTATGTGTGAAATGCAAATGTGTGGTCAGCTTTCAGCTACCTGTCTTTTAACAAGGACGGGTGAGTGAAGTTTGCATGGGGTGCCTGGGCCCTGAATGCCTGGACAGCCCTACCCCTAAAACACCTGGGCACTGCCCCTCCCATATGATCAGGTCTCCAGGCTGCTGCTGTTGGGCTACTCCCAAATCGCATCCATCTGACTTTATAATGGGGGGTGGGGGTGATAATGGGCAGGAGCTGAAGTCTCTATGGGACCCTTAAGGCAACAGACCACAAACCCAACCAGTGCTGTCAGGGCTGAACTTGCTGGGACTTACTGTTGAGAAGTGCTGTCCCAGAGGCCCTGATGGAGCAGGAGCAAAGTGGGGTGCAGAACTCAAATTCTAGTAAAAAGATCAGACTTAATGGCTTGACCAAGACTGGAGGGACCCCGGAAGACATGGCCCCTGTACTCTCTGTTGGCCCAGAGCTGAAACCATTTCCAAGGCCAACTCTTCAGACAAAGATTAGACTCGACTATGGGACATAAAATGATACTCGTGAAGAGTGTGCTTCTTAGCTCAAGTAGATACGTGAGACTAAATGGGCAGCTCCTGTCCAGAGGTGAGATAAGAAGGCAGAGAGGGTCAGGAGCTGGTTGAATGGACACGGGAAATCCGGGGTGGAAAGGAGGAGTGTACCGTCCCAGTATAGGGAGAGCAACCAGGGTCACATAACAATGTATGTATAATTTTTTGTATGAGAGACTGACTTGAATAGTAATCTTTCACTTAAAGCACAACAATGAAAAAAAAAGACATTACTGAATGTGTTCAGTTGATAGTAGCAATGAAAGTGGAGAGAAGGGAATGAAGTCTGCAGATACTGTGATGGTTGCATCTACAGCACTTGCTGATAGAAGACTGATGAACTCTATCCTAGTGAATAACCACAGAGTTCTGAGCATGAAAAAATCGACCAGATCATTCTTCATACACAGCTGTATCATAAATGTTTGGTTATTTATTTCTGCATATAAAAGTTAGGTATAAAAAAAAGTGCTGTCCCATTACGGCCAGAGGAGAAAGATCCAGCTCCCTCTCCTATATCAGACTGCCCTAAACCTGCAGGCTGGTGAGAAATGATAACCTTTGACACTCCTCTTATCTAGGGAGCCCACCTTTTCTTCCCCACTAAGTCTCCTGAGGAACCAGAAATGGCCTTAAAACTTGCTTAATTTCTATCCATACTCTGTGAGGCTGTATTTGTGTAAAGGTCTATTCATTTGGAGAAAGCAACCGCTTTACTCTCCCCAGAAACTAGAAAACTAACCTTTTGGCTAATTTAGCTGGTTTACAAATTTTATGAGGAATACTCTCTTCTAAAAGCATCTTTTCTCCAAACTGCTGTGTTAAACAGATAAAGGTAAAGCTTCTGTGATTTAAAATAGAAGCTCCTCCCCCTTCCTCTCTTGGCTCCTGGTTCTTCCTGCCTCCTTGGGGGCCCCTAAGGGAGCGTCTCAGAACCCCTAGGGCTCTGCCAAAGCACAGTTAAAAAACCCTGATGCAATGGAAAGAATTCTAAGCTTTTTACCAGATGGACAGGGATACATGTCAGGGAAGCAGTACTGTGTTGAGGTAAAAGCATAACTCTAGAAACTTTAACTACCAGTCCTCATATCTACTGTCCTTTGGCAGATACTTAACCTCTGTAGGCCTCCTACGTTTTCTCACCTGTAGTATGAAATGATAATACCTTCCTCAAAGAATTATTGATAGCATTATATGCAATAATGAGTATTTAAAAAAAAAGCTCTACAAAAGTTAGATATTATTATTTACCACAAGGATGCTTTGGAAATCAAGGTCGTGTCTGAGAATAATGTGATATTCTTCAAGCTGGTCCCGATGGCTAAGGAAGATTCTGGAGTTATAGCATCCTGGCTCATAACCTGTCTAGGACAGAAAGTTGCCCAGGTCAGCCACTGCCTTCTGATTTGTATGTCTGAAGCAAAACTACATGGAGCTCAATAAGCCTGTATAGGTTAGTGGATCCTTTAGTCCATTTTCTTTTCCATTTGAAGAAGCTGACCAGCTGAATGAGGCTAAGTAAGTTTGAGAAACAACAGGTTTACACAAAGTTAAACAGGTTTCTTTACGGCAGGGCTTCTCAGAGCTTTAACATGAATAATAAATCTTAAAGGAGCTTTATAGTATGCAGCATCACAAACTTATTTAGCAACAGAACACTTATTTAAAATAGAACCACTATTTCCATTTTGCGAACACCTACGGAACACAGTTTGGGATATAAATCTTTACAGAGATGCACATTTTTTTTTATTATCATTTCTACCTACCACTTGTCCTTAATCCCGAAAGATCTTGGGAGGTCCCAGGAATGCTTCAAGGGTGTCATTAGAGAGCTTCACAAAGTGTCACATGATCTTTCCCTAACCGTCTAAATTTAAAATACCAGCTACTATTTATGACTTGAAATTAAAGTTGAAATGTTTCAATTAAAAAAAAAGAACACAAATGAAAATTCAAGAATCAAGAAAGAATTAAGAGGCTTCTTGGCAAACAACACCTTCTAGAATAATGCCCTTATGTTTCTCTTCAATAATGGTACCTGACCTTGGAATGGGCCTAGCCACAGAGCTGTTTTGGAAACAACGCCTGTGTCTATGCATGCCATCTAGCCTTCTAAAGAATGCTTTAGTCAGCCAAACCACCAGGGGTTTTTCAACCTGGCCATTTTGGGAGTTACGGAACTAAACTTTCATTTGCAAACTCTTTTACACATTTAGACACAACCCATGGCACGGGTTTCACTTCTAGCTAACACTCCAGTGCCATACCTTACTTGTATAAAACTGAGTAAATCCCATGAGGGGGTTACCAATACCACCGAGCAAGCTAAACCTGCAGGTGCAATGGTGTTTGTAGCACCCTGCAAGCAAGTACCAAACAGGCTATTATCATCCCTAAGGGTCCATGAAAACTGTGATAATAAGTTCCCCCACTCCCATGCAGATGGTCTGTAGACAACACTTCAAATTTGTGTCATCTTGGATACTTCAGCCAACTGCCATGAAATAAACACTGGTACCTAGGTGAACTTAGACCCAACACATAAGCTTTCTTCAGATGTAGAAAACTAACAGAAGACTTATAACACAATTCACGTGCACGTTCATTTTCTAACAGTGATATAACTTTATCAGGAAAGTGTATTATTAATTTATTAAAAATTTGTCAAGAAAATTAAAAATATGTTGTTTAACCCTTACTTTTAATTATAAGCAACTCATTACTTAATGAAAGCAAAAACTAAAAGAAATAGAAACTCCTAAGTACAAAGGAAAGGAGCCCTGGTAGTGCAGTGGTTAAACACTCAACTGCTAACCAAAAGGTCGGTGGTTCGAACCCACCAGCCACTCCATGGGAGAAAGATGTGGCAGTCTGTGTTCTTAAAGATTTACAGCCTTGGAAACCCTATGGGGCAGTTCTACTCTGTCCTGTATGGTCTCTATGAGTCGTAACCGACTCGACAGCAATGGCTTTAAGTGTGAAGCAAGTACCTTTGCTTCTTTTTTTTTTTTTTTTTAAGAACTAAGCAAACTAGAAGCTTCTGGAACAAATCTTGAGGGAGTTCAGTTTTGTGTACTAATGAACCTACCCTTAATCTATGTGATATTTCCATCACCATTAACCCTCATTTTCCTCCTCCCTCTCGCCCCAGTAACCACTAATAAACTTTATTCTCTGTATATTTGCCTTTTCTTGTCTTTTTATGTAAGTGGTCATACAATATTTGTCCTTTTGTGATTGACTTATTTCACTCAGCATAATGTCTTCCAGCTCCATCCATACTGTAGCATGTATCAAGACTTCATTTCTCCAACTGGCTGAGCGGTATTCCATTGTATGTATGTACCACATTTTGTTTATCCATTCATCTGTTGATGGGCATTTAGGTTGTTTCCAC
>NW_004444002.1:635516-669912 GCF_000243295.1 Trichechus manatus latirostris | reverse complement strand
TTTTTTTTTTTTTTTTTTTTTTGGCCAATTCAACTTTTTACAGGTGTACAATTTATTGACAGCAATTACAGTAATCGTCTGTGCAACCTACCCTTAATCTATGTGATATTTCCATCACCATTAACCCTCATTTTCCTCCTCCCTCTCGCCCCAGTAACCACTAATAAACTTTATTCTCTGTATATTTGCCTTTTCTTGTCTTTTTATGTAAGTGGTCATACAATATTTGTCCTTTTGTGATTGACTTATTTCACTCAGCATAATGTCTTCCAGCTCCATCCATACTGTAGCATGTATCAAGACTTCATTTCTCCAACTGGCTGAGCGGTATTCCATTGTATGTATGTACCACATTTTGTTTATCCATTCATCTGTTGATGGGCATTTAGGTTGTTTCCACATTTTGGCTATTGTGAATAGTGCTGCAATGAGCATTGGTGTACAAGTCTCTGAGTCTCTGCTTTCAAATCTTTTGGGTATATACTTAGGAGTGGAATTGCTGGGTCATATGGTAGTTCTATTTTTAGTTTTTTGATGAACCACCACACTGTTTTCCACAATGGCTGTACCATTTTGCACTACCACCAGCAATGGATAAAGGTTCCAATTTCCCCACATCCTGGCCAATATTTGTTATTTTCTGGGTTTTTTTTTTTTTTTTTATCTTAGCCATCCTAAAACCAAAAAACCAAACCCATTGCCATCAAGTCGATTCCAACTCATAGCGACCCTATGGTATCTCATTGTCGTTTTGATTTGCATCTCTCTGACGGCTAATGACACTGAGCATCTTTTCGTGTGTTTGGTGGCCATTTGAATGTCCTCTTTGGTAAAATGTCTATTCATTTTATGATTGGGTTATTTGTCTTTTTGTTGTAAGTTGTTGAAGTTTTTTATATATTTTGGTTATTAGATTCTTGTCAGATATATAGTTTCTGAAGATATTCTCCCAATCAGTAGCTTGTCTTCACTTTTTTGGTAAAGTCTTTTGATGAACAAAAGTTTTCAATTTTTATGAGGTTCCATTTATTTATTTTGTCTTTTGCTACTTGTACTTTTGTTATTATATTAGATAATCCATTACTAAAAGCTAGGCCTGACAGCCTTGCCCCTGCTTTTTCTTCTAAGAATTTTATGGTTTTGGTTTGCACATTTAAGTCCTTAGTTTATTTTGAATTTTTTTTTTTAATGTATGGTGTAAGGCACCTCTGCCTTTTTTGAAATGTTATAATAAGCTCCATTTACTTTCTTCCTCCCTCCCTCCCTTCTTCCTTCCTTTCTTCCTTTCTAAGAAAAGACATCTGAAGGAAGGTCATTCTCATTTTTATTTGCTTCTGGACTACTCTGAGGTCTTTCCCGGACACTTGATCCTACCACTTCAACCTGAAACTCTCATCCACTCATTATTTCATTCAGCAAATATTTATTGAGCATCAATAGCATGTCAGACACATCACTAGGCATTAGAGATGGAATAATGACTAAGAAAACAAAATCTTTGTCCTCATGGAGCTTACATTTTAGTGGGAAAGACATACAAGTAACAAAGAAATGATAAAATATAGGGAGAAGTAGAGGGTGCAATGACAGCACACAAAAAGGGCACCTAACCAGACTTGAAGGTATGGGAGGAAGACATTGGGATAGTCAAGTTTTCCCAAAAGAAGTGTTGCTTAAACTGAATCCTGAAAGATGAGGTAAAGCTGAGGGAACAGCAGAAAGAACACAGTGTTTTTAAGTAATTAAAATAATTTCAATGTGGCTGGAGCATAGCATGTGGTGGTGAGAGGGTGTTGAGGGGTAGCAGGGCAAGCAACAGGGAAAGGAAGGCAAGTTACTGAAAAGATATGCCTTGCTTCCTCAACATCTTCTGTTTCTGTGTGAGCATTCTTACCTTATGATTTTGTTCTATCATTGTTGGCTTACTAAACTGCTATGTTGTAAAAACACAAATTGGGGTGACTACCTGGTTCACAGAGATAGCCCAGTGGCCCTGTCTATGCTGCCTCACCACTTCTTTTTGACAAACCACTCCTCCTCTCCTCCAGTTCTAGCCATGTAGTCCAAATTGTGGAACCATCCTTTCTATATGATTCGACATCCCTGGCCAAAGTAATTGGCTGAGGGGTAAATACCTGCTCCAAAACTGGCCATGGATAGGTCCTCATATACCTGGCCACAGTGATCATTCTGTATTGGGCACATGACTCAAGACAAACCAATCAGAGCTCTTCTTCAGGTTTTCTTGGACTGGAGCTGGCAGGAAGAACCCTTTCCTCTCTGGTCACAAAGATGTGAAGATGTGAGCTCAAAGCTGGTGGAAGCCATGTCTGCCACGATATAAGGAATCTTGTCTTCAGTATAAGAAGATGAAGCCAACATAGAGAAGCAGAGATCTGAGGTGGAAAGAGTCCTTAGAGCTTTTGAGTCTAGTTTCTAGTCCCTAAGGCCAACACTGAGTCTTCCCTGATTCGTATCCTTCCTAAGGCCTGGTTATTCAATTCTTCCTCCAATTCTGTGCTCCACCAGCTATCCTTCCTATAAAGTCTCTTTTAACTTAAGTTAGTTCTAACAGGTCTCTGCCAAATGCTTGTGTGCTCTCTACTTGGCATGTTCCTTTGAACTGCTTTTCTCACAATGGGTATGTAACGGCCGTGAATATGTAGCCTATTTCTAACTTGCTCAAGGCTGTTTCTCCATTTCTTCACCTCATTTCTTTACATCTTTACTTATTTTCTCCCTTCTGAATCCAGCAACCAAAACAGAATCCGGTTTCACATGGGGCTGAAAGGCCTCCTTGTGACCCTAATACTCCCCAGCAAATTTTCTCCTTTTCAAAATGGGCGACTGAGAGCTTGACATAACGAATGCCATGATGAACCTATAAGTTTTTTTCTTCTTTGCCTTCTCTTTTTCGCATACCTTTGTTAAGAGTTTTGTTTTGCTCTGTCCGGCCACCTGTGGTTTACAACCCCTCACAGCAAGATTAGAGCCCAGATGTCAGATACGTATATCTTTAGCCTGATAAGGAAATGTCCACTTCCTTATCTCTTTAGTATGACAGAGTCTCTTGTAATTACCTTGTAATGAATAACAACACTTCTAACCTTTGTAAAAATCGTATATAAGCTCTAAAGTAAAAATGCCTTTTGGGACTCCAAAGAGACAGCCTATGTTGCTGTTGGATCCCCGTTGGGGTACACCTCCTAAATTAAATCTTTCTCACTCTTTCTGACTTGGAGCATGGCTCGACTGCTCCAGGGCACAGACCCTATTTGGGTAACACTCCTCACATCTGCATTCTTTACTATCCTGCCACAGAAACCATTGCTCCATGGGGCCAATCAGCTATTTAAGGGTGAAGGAGAACATGAGTTAAGTGGGACCTTCTCAGAGAAACTCTCCACTAGCCTTCTAGTCTCTAGCTTAAATCACCTGCCAGTCAGTCAGCACCCTGCCCTGACTGGATGTCCAGGTTATGGAAGAAAGGAGGTCATAAACCAAAGAATAAAATAGATATTTCCACTTAGAGATCTGTCCGCTGACTCGTACTCAATATGGCAAACACAGAACTCACCATTGCGCCTCCTAAACTAACTCCCTATGCCAGCTCCCTCATCCCTTACCTTTTCATTCTCCTAGTCACCCAGACCTGAAATTGTGAGATTTATCACTAATTTCTCCTCATTACCAGACCCTGCAGCCAATGAGATACTGAGCCCTGCCAGTTTTTCTTCTTTGAAATGTCTTTTATGTCCATTCTTTCCTTTCCACTCTCACTGCCAGAACCTACATCCAAGATCCCATCACTTCCTCCATGACCAATCTCTCATATGGCCTCTCTGACTTCACTTCACCTCCCCTCCCCCAGCCACAGTTGAAAGGACCAAGGATAGGCCCCTGACCCAAGGGCTACCAATCTACAGTCTGGCCAGTGACCTAAGACAGAGCCTGGGAGAAAAATATGAACTAGAACAATGAAATTCTCTCTCTCTCTCAGGAATTAGGCCTAAAAAATACCAGAGAGAGATTCTTAGAAGTCATGAGGAAGAGCCAGAATTATCAAGCTGGAGCCTTGATGGTCCATGCAAATAAAAATTATAAGTAAGCAGAAACGATGAGTATAATAGAAACCAGGAAGGATAGAAAAATATAACCTGAGCAGAGAAAAAGATTGAGGTAGTCAGTAGTGAGGCAGAATAGAGCTGAGTGGTGTTAATGACAGAACGTTAGGGTGAAGAGCCCCCAAAATCCTGCTGCTGAGGTCCCTGAAGCTGCCATGGACCCAGGTCCAATTCCTATGCAGTCCAACTGTACTTTGGTTCCTGATCTTAAATTCCCCTGAAATCTCTGTCTCCTTTATTGCCCTTTAACAATACCCCAACCCCTTTACCTGAGATACTTTGAAAGACTCTCCATTCCTTGAAAACAAAAAAGCCTAATGAAAATAGGTCAAATCATATCTTGTCTGGCTTCTAAGACACTCATTATCTGGCCTCACCATGTCTGTTCAGCCCTCCAGTCCCACAACTCCTCAACAAGAGACCTCCACTTCAAAAGTACTAATCCTGTGGACCATCACTGCCTGACCCCATACATACACATACACTCAGTCGGACCTGTCTCTATAACTTTGCTTATATGGCCCTTTTCCCTCAAGTTCCCTCACTTCTCTTCACCCAACCAAGTTCTATTCATTCTTTAAGCCCTACATTCTCCTGGAAGACTCTCCTAGCCTTGCCAGCCCACATTACTTCCCCTTCCTCTTCGCAGCTACCTCTTAGCCCTACAATCTGAATTCTACAATCTAGCCCTCCATTTTATGCTGCCTTGACTTTTTCTCTACTTATGCCATGTCTTTTATCTGTCCAACTGGCTCCTAAACTCATGAGAAGTAGGAATATATTTCATATTGCTTTCAAGTTCCCTGTTGTATCATGACCATAAACCAGTTGCTATTGAATCGACTCTGATTCATGGCAACCCCATGTGTGTCAGAGTAGAACTGTGCTCCACAGGGTTTTCAATGGCTGATTTTTCAGAGGTAGATAGCCAAGCGTTTCTTTCAAGGCACTTCTGGGTGGACTTGAGCCTCCAACCTTTCGGTTAGCAGCCGAGTGTGTTAACTGTTTGCACCACCCAGGGACTCCATCATGAACGTACCAAAAAAAAAACCCGTTGCCATCGAGTCAATTCGATTCCACCTCATAGCAACCCTATAGGACAGAGTAGAACTGCCCCATAGGGTTTCCAAGGAGCACCTGGTGGATTTGAACTGCCAGCCTTTTGGTTAGCAGCCATAGCTCTTAACTAATATGCCACCAGGGTTTCCAATCATGAACACAGTAGATATTAATAAGTATTTGTTGTTTGAATGGTATCTACATGGAGCACTAACAGTCCAAGAGGCATATCACAGAATCTTATTACTGCAAAACAAGCACTAATAAGGAAATTATGCTAATGGAGCCCAGGCTAAGAGTGTGATGGTTGAGACAATCATCCCAAGAGAAAGGTTCATCTCAAGGTGAGGCTGCCTTCAGACCCATAGGCCTGGTGAGAGAATTAATATAGTTTATTTTCTCTAGCAGGGGAGGGAGAGAGTAGCAAAGACCTGAGCACTGGAAATGCTGCCTAACTGCTTGATATCATGAGAGATAGCTCAGTCTACTCTAGGGAACACATACAACCTTGATCCCATCCTCCTTTGGGAACAAGTGCCTCAAAACATAGGCCAGAGAAATGCCAATCTTTTTCTCCTTTCATCCTGGCAGCTTAGGTTCTGGGCTTGCATGACCCCAGAGAAATGGTCTGAAGCTCCAGGGAAGATTGCTATGTTGGCTTGAACAGGCACCATTCCTTCCTGACCCCGGCTCTAGAGGACATCTGCTTTTCTAGGCCAAATCCAAGTCACCTCTGAAAAAGGCCACCTTTCAATGTGGAACTTGTAAATATTAAGGGATGCTGGATGTTCTTGTTAGAAACTGAAAACTTTCCCATAAATCACAGCATTTCAATGCAAGAGGAAAGTGTGGCTCTACCCAGTGTCATTTCCAAAATGGATAAGGGACCCATATATGACAGTGGCTATTTTGACACTCTTTTTATGAGTCATAAAATTTTTATTCAACACCCACTCCCTCAGCCCAGGGTAATATTTATTCCAAGGGTTTGGTAAGAGGTCTCAGCTAGGTGCAGGATAATCTGCTTCTGAAAACCATAGTTAAGGAAAGGGCAGATTTCTTGTCATCCTCAGAAACTGATATGCAAAAAATAAATCTGACTAAGAACATGTGGGTGGGAAGGTACATGGGAAAGAGGATTTAAGAAAAACTTCTCCCATGTTACCCACTCAGAAGCAATTGCTTAACTTGCCTTTATTTCTTGGTTTCCTGTTTTTGCTTACAGCAGATTAAAAACTTGATGGCAATGATCTTAATCTTTGCTGTCAGCCTTCCAAGCTCATCAGGGGGGTTTGTTCCTGTCTGCAGGCAGGAAACCAGGGTTCAGGGAAATGGGCTCTAGCAGCAGATGGAAAACACGGATGGTCCCCAGAGGCCGCTGTGCACACATCTGGAACCACGTCCAGATCTGAGACAGGGAAGGCATGTTAGCAAGGAGTCTAGATGGATGTGTGGGCATGCTACCTGATATTATGAATCTGGGGAATGTAGATGAGGGTTGTTAACAGACTTAAGGGGGGGCTTCTCCTTTACCTAGCTAACCTAGGGTTTGAAATTCCAGTGTTAGTGGTTCAGTCCTGTCATTTATTCAGTCCTATGTTTGTTGCTTTCCCCCGGAGCCTTTTTTAAAAAGGTAAATACCTACAGGGGGGATTATATTCAGTCACTAACATTTTCGTGTGAATTAGTCTGTCAAATTCTTTCCCTAGGTGTATGTGGACAGAACTCTGAGAATGAGAAAGAGAGAGAGAGAGCAACAAAATTATGCTTTCCTGCATCCTAAACACAGATTTACAATCATCTCTGCCAACTCATGGACATCAGAATGGGTGTCAGGGACAGTGAAAGCCTCACTTTCAGACAGTTTCATTGGCTTGAGTTCCTATATGTTTTGGGGGATGTTGATAGAAGGAGGTCCACTTGAGAAGTCTCCTCATAGTACCACCTTTTCTCTCTCCAAAACCCACCAGCACAGCCCTTTGCAAAGACTATCTGGGCAACCATCACTTTATTTCTAGTCCTTCAGCCTATAATGCTGGGTCCTAGCTCATTGCCTCAGTACTAGCTCTGCCTAGAATATTACTCCTCCTGATATTTACAAAAATCAAACATACCCCCTTCTCAAACAGGCCTTTCTTCTTTAGCACATGTCTACTCTAGAATATTCCCAATTTATTTTCTCTGTAACACTTGTCAGTACATGGTTTTATCTTATTTGTTTACTTGTTTACTGTCTTCCTCCCTCTATACCACTGACTAGAATTTCACGAGGGCAAGAATCTATCTGTTACGTTAACATATGGGCCTAGAACAGTTCCTGGCCCATAGAAAACACTCAGTAAATATTTGTTGAATTAATGAATGGATGGATAGATGATGAATGAGTCCCCACTCTCCACCCCAATCATAACTAGATGCCCCCATGATTATATTGCAAAATGCTCCCCAAGCTGACCATCCCCAGCAAGACTCACTCCTAACCCATTCACTCAGAGTAGGAGCAAGCACCTAATGACTCCTCATCCCAAGCCCCCCGACCTGAGTGCTGTCTGCCTGGGTATGACCTCCAAGGGAGCAGACCTAGAGTAAAGTTTATTTATTTTAAACAGCCCTATCTGCAGTCTCTAGTAAAAAGAGGAAATATTACAGTACAGTATTGATATTGAATCAATAATGTAAATATAGTGGTATCCTATCCCAGCACTGGTGTTGGGCCAGGACTCATATCTGGTTTATAGCCTCACTGTGCTAGATTAAACTCTTTAAATACGTTGTTTTATGAAAGCTAGTAGTGCTAAGAACATAGACAGGAAGATCCAGGGCAAAAAGCAAGGTCCCAGAGAATCAGAGATATGCAAAATGAGGGCTCTGGACTAGGCAATGGGTTAGCGCCTGGACAGGGAGGTTGCCAGGGCTTTGGAAGCACATGTGAACCCAAGGTCAAGCAAAGCAACAGGAGAGAAACTCGGTAGGAAAATGAAAAGCTGCAGAGTCTCAGGTTTGACAGCCAGATCCAGCTGGTGCTCAAAGGCTGGGCGAAGCATCCAAGAACAACAAGGATACGTGTAGCAAAGGGCAGGGAAAAGCCTCTGGTCAAAAGCTGTATGTGTTTTCAGGATCCTGAAGCCCTGCAGAAACCAAATGGTCAAGAGAAAGTGAGCAAGAGATCAAACTAAAGGTGCCAAACTCAAAGAGATCCAGATTCAGAGGCCAATCCCTGTCCTAATGAGAAAGCTTCTTAGATATTTCTTGTGATGAAAGAGCCTTGCACGAGGAAGCTAGCAAATGAATTAGCCTAACTTGAAGGGGGGGAGGGGTAATGGTCAGGGTGAAAAGGACGAATAAAGGCAAATTCTTTAAATAGCTTTGTTGGAAATTAGCTAAAATCCGAGTCTAGAGAAGGAGAAAGGGGAGAGGTGCTCTCCAGGTTTTCTGTCCGCAGAAACCAAAGGAACTATCAGTCAACATTTGACTGGACTCCAGAGAAGGAATGGGCCCTGTGGGGGAACAGCTCTGCCATGATGCCCTAGCAACCTTGCACCTACCCACATAGGCAAAGGCTTGAACTGCAGTCTATTTGCATCTTGGTAAAATGCCTTGTGTTTCTCCTGGTACACAAAAGGACGGGAGGCCTGTAAGGAACTGCTACAAGACCACCTCCTACTTGCCTCCCTATCTCCTCAGGGAGGCTATCCTGAGACAGTTTCTCATGGCCTCCCAGGTTCTACTGAGGCCTGGGGCTTTCTGCTCTGTCCCCTCAGAACAGAGCTGCAGAATATAAAACCTCTTAGTGCCAGCCTCGAATGTCATGAAAGACATTGAATGGGCTCCTCAGCAACGGGGAATCCCCAACTCACACTGCAGTCATCTGGCCCCTTGTGTTTCGGTATCTTCCCTTTTAGTGTGTGGTACAAAGATCACGGGGAGCTGGCACCATAGGCTTATTCTTCCTTTCGTGCTATGTAAGTAATACACTGTCTAAATCTAAAAGTGGCTCACTGTATCTTTGCCAGTCAAATCAGTCAGCTCTTGACCTTGGCCTTGCCTTATAGTATATGTGTGAGATTCACAGGCCCTGAGCAGAAAGAAAGGCAACCTTCTCATTTGTGTCGCAATGTTTTTTGTGAAGAATTTCCCTGCTGGGCAGTTTAGGTTAAAACACTCAGTTATGTGTTCAATCCCCTCTAAAGAAACCCTGATGCAGTCCAAGGCTACCTCTGAGACCACACTCAGCCAGATCCCTGAAATTATTAGCCATTTGCTACAGAGGGACAATGCAGTTTCATGGGACAGATGGCTATTGTCTTTACAGAATCACAAGAGTTCATTTTGACTGTGCTCTCGCTTCAGGCAAATCTCTTCATTCATCTCAGTCTAATGAGGATACAGAATATTTGCAAAGATTTCAGGAGAAGACCCACCACGTCCTCCATCAACTACTGCAATCTTTGGTCTACCAGGCTCATATGATTCTCACACTGTGGTGATGACCAACAAAGTCTATCCTTGTCACCATAAAGGCAGGAAGCTCAGTACTGAACACCCACAAGGAGGCTAGCATGTACAGCATAGTCCTTGCACCCCCAGGACTTTATATTCAGGAAGAAGTCAAACTGAGCCAAGAAAACACGCATTTAGCTATCGAATATATGGTGCTATGTAATGAAATGGTATAAACCAAGGGCTATAGACATGAGGGAGCCCTGGTGGCACAGTGGTTAAGAGCTATGCCTTCTAACCAAAAGGTCAGCAGTTCAAATCCACCAGGTGCTCCTTGGAAACCCTCTGGGGCAGTTCTACTCTGTCCCATAAGGTTGCTATGAGTCAGAATAGACTCAACGGCAAGGGTTTTGTTTTGTTTTGTTTAGACATGAGGGAGGGAAGGAGTGTTTGCTTCCAACTATGGGGATTAAGGAGCCCCATTGGTGCAGTGGTTAAGAGCTAGGGCTGCTAACCAAAAGACTGGCAGTTGGAATCTGCCAGCTGCTCCTTGGAAACCCTATGCGGGCAGTTCTACTCTGTCCTATAGTGTCACTATGAGTTGGAATTGACTCGACAGCAACAGGTTTTTGGTTTTGGTTTATGGGGATTAAGGATGACATCATGGAGGATGTGACATGTGAGTTGGACCTAGAAAAAAATAGATAAAATTTCAATAATCAGAGAAGGGAGGCTAAATAAGAAAACAGGACTAAACAAACAGGAAAAATTAAAAGATTCTAGAATAAATAGAAATAATTTGGGGAACAAAAGAGAATTTTTAGAAGTTCTAATTACTCTCCTCAGAGGGATTTGAAACGACCTTGCATGTATATAATAAAAAACAGGATATTACAAGCAAGAAACAAAGACCAAGAAAAAGCTGAAGGATTTAAAATATAATTGCCAAAATGAGAGGGAATGGCCAGTGAGTAAACTTAAGTGAATAAATGTAAGGATAAGCCAGTCATGAGAGACACTGAACTGTCAAGGGGAGGAGAGAAAATGGAGAGCAGGCAGGCAATTAGTAGAATAATGATAATAATAAAGACGACAACAGCAGCTCTGGATTATCTAGCTCAGACAAAGTGCTAGTCGCTTTACATACAGTACCTCATTTAATCCTCATACAAACCAGCAAGGTAGGTACTGTTATTATGAAACTGAGGCTTGAGGTACACCAAGGTTCATGGCAACACTATTCACAACAAATGACATGTTCATCAATGGATGAATGGATAAACAAACTGTGGTACATAGATACGATGGAATACCGCTCAACCATAAAGAGAAATGAAGTCCTGATACATGCTATGACATGGATGAACCTTGAAAACATTATGCTGAGTGACATAAGTCGGTCACAAAAGGACAAATATTGTATGATCTCATTTATATGAAATATCTAAAACAGGAAATGCATAGAGACCAAATTTTTATCAGTGGTTACCAGGCAGGAGGGGGAAAGAGGAAGTCATTGTTGAGGAAGCAGTGTTTCTGTTTATGGTAATGGACAATTTGGCAATTATGGGTGATGGTTGCACAATACACTAAATGCACCTGATATCACTAAATTGTACATGTGAAAAATGTTGAATTGGTAAATGTTGTGTTAGATATAGTTTTACAACAATTAAAAAAAAGAAACACAGGCTCAGAGAAGTAAAGGAACTTGCTTAATGTCAGATAGCAAGTGGCTAAGGAATGTCTGACTTCAAAACTATCACTCTTGGGACTACCTCACTTGCAGGAAGGCAGAGAAGCAGCAGCAAGTGGACAAAGAAGTTGAAGATGCCAAACTGAAAGTTGATGAGTATGGGAACAAGGTCCTTCAGCAGTTGGGAAGGGATAAGAAGGACATCATGCTTGGTAGGGTAGAGGGTCAGTGAAGAGGAGGAAGACCCTCAGTGAGATGGACTGACACAGTAGGTGCAACAACCAGCTCAAGCATAGCAAAGATTGTGAGGATAGCGCAGGACCGGGCAGTGTTTTGCTCTGTTGTACATAGGATTGCTGTGAGTCGGAATCAACTTGATGGCACCTAACAACAAGATCTCAGGAACAAGCTGGGAAGGGGAAAGGTGATGGAAAGTTAGCCTTCAAGAGAATGAGGGGCCTATCTTCGTCTAAGACTATGAAAACAGCTGAGAGAAGACTCAAAAACCAAACCAAACCCTTTGCCTCAAATTGGTTTCAACTAATGGTGACCCAATGTGTTATACAGTAGAACTGCTCCATAGGGTTTTCTTGACTGTAATCTTAATGGAAGCAGATTTCTAGGCCTTTCTTCCGTGGCGCCACTGGATGTGTTCGAATTGTCAACCTTTATTTTAGTAGCCAAGCGCTTAACCATTTGTGCCACCAGGAGGACCTTGTGAGAGGAGACCCAGGGAGGTTGAAACACAGTGAGGCGGGAGCAGACATGCACCAGATCCAAGAGAACCTTGAAACCAAGGCCATGCCTGCCTCCAAGAACAAAACTCCTTATGTCTGATGACTCATTCCCCAGGACAGTGCCAGCTCTTGGCCAACAGCCACTAAGGATGCTGCAGCAGGGCACTACTCTGCACTGGCAGGTGCTGTCACATCTGAACCACCTCCACTGGGCTCCAGGAAGTGTGATCAAAGTCTAAAGCCACCTTTGACTTTGTGTCATTAAATCATTTTATTCCATTTGACAAATCGGAGGGCAAAAAAAAAGAGAGCAAATCGAAGAGGGGATGTTGTAGTGCAAATCACTCCACAAAATGCTCACTAAATTCATCTGAGCTGGCTGCCTATGAAGGGTAACAGGGGCACAAGAAAACTGACTAGCCCACCCCTGAAAATTGTTCCAGAACAGAAGCCCCACAAGTCTAAATTGTGAAAGCCCAGTGCAGGTGGCCTTTTCAAAGAGCTGGGTTGATTTTCTCACCAGCCTTAGTCTGAATTCACTGCACATTTCCTCCTTAATCCAGGATGTGATAAGAAAACAATGTAACAGGAATTCATCTTCCCCAAGAAAAGGTGAGCATCTCTGAGTTCAACAGAGACAACTGGAACCTAATCACATCGCCCCTTTTCAAGCCTTCCAATGTAAGTGTAAAATGCAAGTGGACTGAAAGAGGCTGTTTAGCATAGCTACAATGTGACCACATTTTCTTTTTAAAAATGACACACCAAGTAGCTACCATTTTTAGAAAATGATCATTTCATCTGAAATCAGAGCAAGTGTCACTCTGTAGCAAGGAGTAAAGATCTTGTTTCGAGAGCTTTGGAACCTGGGCCCCAAACACCAGTATTTTCTTGTTATATTGGATTCATATTACACAAAGGGTAGGACGGGAAGGCTGGTTTGGAAAAATAAAGGCACCTTTGTGAAAAAAAACAAGTATATGGTCTTCAGGGAGCAACGCACATGTTTAATTTTGTGTTTTAAACTTCTCAGCAGACTGAAGATCTATAAAGGGAATCACTGAAAGTGAAGATAACAGCGACTTACCCAGAGCATCAGGCTGTTATCCGCAAGACGGGGCGAGAAGTGAGAAAGCAAAATCTTTGCTTCAGTTACACAAACTCCCTCTCCTTTGCAGAGAAACTTGGTAGCTGAAATGGAGCCAGACGCTAATGCGGGAGCCTAGGTGAATAACTCTGTGCTTGTCAAACACTGACATCTACTGGTCAGTTCTGAAATCTCGTTTTATTTCTGAAAGCACTCCATCTACAGCACCAAACAGATCAATTCTCCTGCGCTTTTTACTGCGGAGAATTTTTCTTCTGTTTCCCTTTGGAAAATACTGAACTATAGTTTAATTTTTATTTCTGGAAAATATAGTTATTCATATCTCTAGTTTAAAAAAATTATAAGGAACATTATTCCACATTAACTAGGGCTTGACAAGTGTGAGGAAAAAAGCACAGGATCTCTAATCAGAATTTGGTGGGTATAATAATCATGTTTTATATCCATAAAGCACTAATCATTTTCCAAAGCATCCCCAGTTATATAATCTCCTTAGATATTCAGCAACCTGTGGGATGGGAAGATTAGGATCATCCTGTTTTACAGAAAAGGGCACTAAGCTACCCAAAACCAAAGCCACTGCCATGGAGTCGATTCCAACTCATAGCGACCCTATAGGACAGAGTACAACTGCCCCATAGGGTTTCCAAGTCCGGAAGCTTTACAAAAGCAGACTGCCACATCTTTCCCCTGCAGAGCAGCTGGTGGGTTCGAACCCTCAAGCTTTTGGTTTAGCAGTCGAGCGCTTTAACCACTGCACCACCAGGACTCCTTGAAAAGGACACTAAGGCCAAGAAAATCTAACTGATGCGCCCAAGGTCACAGAGCAAGTCAGAGGTGGTGCTGGTTCCATTCTGGTTTTCCATTCCACGGTTTTCCAAGTTGTGGGCCAGGACTCTTACCATTCAGGCATATTTCTCTTTATGGAAAGAAATAAAGGTACTCCCAGCTGGTGAGTGTAGAGAGAAAAGGCAAATGGGGACACACAAACATACACTCCCTTTCTTACACTCTGTACCATTAAAGCCCTGACATTAACTAATGAGCAGAGAAAGAGAGCTGCTGTGGATAATAGCTGCACTCCATTTTCATATATCAACAAAAGACTTGGCCAAAGCTAATGGACCCACTGGGCATTGTTAACCCTCCCCTCCAGCATACCAGAAACAGCCACCACAATGAAGTGCCTGAGTTGATCTTTCAAACACACTAGACTGTCATCCAAAGATGACAACATTTTGTTCCAGGAGAATTAGCTGAGGCTCCAAAAGAGACATGAAAACATGAATGTTAGAACATAAATGAACTCCCACAGAGGGCACGGGTCATCTACCATAGAGGCCTGTGGTCAGCCCTGCACTGTTTCCACATTGCTAGGGGAGGGGCGATCCAAGTGCATTGTGGGGCATGGGCAGTGAAGAGTTAAGGGAGACCAGTCCAACAGACAGTGAGGGAGCAGGAGCTCAAATCAACCCTCTGGGTTTAGATAGCTCTGTCCCAAACCTTCTCCCTCTCTAGAAAGCCAAGGTGTCAAGTTCTATTATTAATGTCTCTTTTGAATGACAATTTTAAAAAGAATGAAATGGATTACCATATGAGTGCACTTTTCCCACTCCTGGGGACCCTGCCCCACCTCAGGGCCTGTCCTGAGTCCTATTCCCTCTAAGACCTTTCTCTTAATACTAACAACAACCATAGTAACAACTAACACTTTTACAACACTTACTATGTGCCAGGCACTATTCTAAGGGCTTTTTGTATATTAGCACATTAATCCTTACAACAATCCCATGAGGTAGGTGCTACAATCATCCCCACTTTACAGATGTGTAAACTGAGGCACAGAGATTCATTAATTTAGCCAAGGTTCCACATCTTTTAAATGGTGGGACTAGAATTTAAACTCAAGTCTGTCCGATTTCAGTGCCTATTTTCCTAACCTCTCTATCAGTGATTCTCAAGGGTGGTCCTCAGACCACAGCAATAGTGTTACCGGGGAACTTTTTGGAAATGCAAATTCTCAGCCCTCCCTTCTCCCACCCCACTCCTCTCCACCTCTAAGTTGACCTACTGAAACAGAAACGCTGGAGTCAGGGCCCAGCCACCTGTAGTCTGACAAGCTCCACAGGTGATCCTGATGAAAACTGGTTTGAGAACTACTGCTCTGTATGATACTGCCAGTCTCTAAAAGGCAGTTGGGGGAGGGGTAGGACATTCACTCTGCCAGTGTTCCATCTGTCAGCCTACTGCTTGATTTCTTGCCGTTTTCTGATAAAACTGGAGCATGAGAAGGTAATTCCATTTTATTATGGGCTTAGATTAATCTTGATGTTTTCGTATCATTCCTTCTTGTTAGCTGTCAACCCTCAACTCATGGTGAACCCATGCACAACGGAACAAAACACTATCCAGTCTTGTGCCATCCCCAAAATCGGTTGCTGATTGGCCCTTTGTCATCCATAGGGTTTTCACTGGCTGATTTTCAGAAATAGATTGCCAGGCCTTTCTTCTTAGTCTATCTTAGTCTAGAAGCTTTGCTGAAACCTGTTCAGGATTGTAGCAACACACAGGCCTCCACTGACAGACGAGTGGTGGCTATGTGTGAGTGCATGAAGTACGTTGGCTGGGATTCCAACTTAGGTCTCCCATATGGAAGGTAAGAATTCCTTAGTCCTAGCTGTGCCGATTACTAGAGTCTGGGTAGCATCTGCAGCTATGTGCTGCCCCGGCATCCCTGATGTGCCGCCCCTAGCGTCATTCATGTGCTAAAGCCCTCCAAGTGCCAAAGCTGAGTTCTGTTCCCCGGAAACCTCAATATGCCCAAGTTGGCTATATTCTGAGCTAACTCTCAATTAAGTAGGCATAAAAGCTGTGCTGCCTTACCTCCATTCCAATGTCTCATGGAGATCTATTAGAGAAAATCCTGCTTTTCCTGCTTGTATTTTGTTTTTACTTCAGTATCCTTGTACCTCAGATTTAGATACAAATCCCTAGGAAACTAGGACAAAGGATAAATCTGAGTGGGTTCAATAGAATATACTCAGATTTGCCCCAACCCTCTAACAGCTGTTTCTAATACTGAACCTAGCATGTGTATGTGGCTCTCTTTCCCAAGAGCCTCCTTGGCAGCTCATGTGGAAGCCTCTTTACAGCATGCCCAGAGATGTGTGAATACTAGTGGAGAACATAGCAGAGGCTCCAGCGAGGCTCTCTTCTACGAGAGTTTTATTCCTAGTGCATCAATCTTACAAACCATCCCAAAAGACAGAGGAATAAGCATTGGACTAGGCAGCAAATGCTCAGAATTCAAATTCCAGTTCTGTCATTTATCAGCCATGTGAGCCCTGGGCAAGCCACTTTAACCTCCATCTATTGTTGTTGTTAGGTGCTGTCGAGTCGATTTTTAATTTCATGGAAACCCCTTGTAACAGAGTAGAACTACCCCATAGGGTTTTCTTGGCTGTAATATTTATGGGAGCAGATCATCAGGTCTTTCTCCTGCAGAGCCTCTAGGTGGGCTAGAACCGCCAACCTTTCACTTAGCAGCTGAGTGCTTAACCATTTGTGCCACCAGGGCTCCTTAACCTCCATTTACTGGGATAATAATAACTCCTTTGCCTACCCTCAGGCTTGCCTGTTCAGGAGATATGTATTGAGCTTCTTTCTACAAAGTAGAAGACACAATACTGGGCCTTTTGGAGACACAAAGAACAGTCGCAGATTTTGCTAGCTAAGAGCATACAGACTAACAATGATGACTTCTAAGAAAATATTTGTTGGGTTCTTACTAATTGCCCTGCACTTTACCTGTCACCTCATTTCTCACAATAACCCTGTAAAATAGGCATAATTAAGCCGATTTTACAGATGAGAAAAATGTTCAGTGAGGATCATAGGTTCATTCAAGTCACACATCTAGTAGGTGGTAGATCTGAGATTCAAATCCAGGTCTGTCTGATGCCAGAATCTGTGATTTTCCCACCAGATCATACTGCCTCATGTATATAAATAGCTATAATACAAGGTAGAAAGCCATTAATCCCATAAGGCATAGATCAAATACCATGGAATCAAATGAGATGCATATGAAAGTGTTTTATAAACATTCAAGTTGACATAAACGTAGGGTGTTTTTGTTATTGTCATTAAGGCAAGTGCTCCATAAAGTCTGCTGACTGTAAAATTTCATCTGTAAGTAGGAATTAACCAGGCCTTATAGAGGTAAAAAAGAAAGAGGTATTTAATTTCAACGCAAGAGATCCTTGGAAGGCAACTGGCGCCTCAAATTCAATCACTGTTCTAAATAGCCCAGCATGTGTACATGGGAGTGGGTAACCTATCTCAACGGAATGAGAGCACCCAGAGCTCAATGGTACCACCTGAGCAGAATGAAAATGAGTTCAGCACATTGCAACATGCTGGATGGGTCTCCTGAGAAGACGTATTTGAATGAGCTATTAAGATCACTTGGTGAAGTGGGGCTTTGTTCAGGATGTGTGGATCACTGTGGCCATTCTGAGCAAAACTGTGTACCCGGGGATGGATTACTCAATTAGCAAGGAACACACGAGTTTACTTGTGCTTACTTACTAACCTATAGGGCAAAATTTCACCTATTTTTCATCACAGATTACTACAGATTAGTAAATAAACACAAGTAAGCCCATGCATACCTTGCTTACTGGTTAAACCAGCCCTGCGTGTACCCCAGCAGAGTATGAGGAGCCGGCTTTTGAATGTGAACGGACACAGAGGCTCTTTGTTGTGTCTTTAAGGCCTAATAATCACAGCTTACGTGTATTGAGCATCTACTGTGTGCCAAGCACTGAGCTAAGCACAGTTAGAGTACATCTTAAGTCATCATATTGTGATGAAACCAATTGTATTTACCTGATTAAAAGCGTGAATTTTGAAGTAATACAGGCTGTTATTTGTTTGACCTCGGACCAGTTAATTAACCTCTGTGTGGCTCAGTTTCCTCATCTGTATAGTGGAGATCATAATGCCTATCTCAGAGAGTTGTCACGAGGATTAAATAAGTTAATAAATTCAACCCCGTAAAGCAGTTAATACTATACTTAGCACATATTAAATATTAATGTGCTCAGCTGCTAACCAAAAGGTAGGAGGTTTGCGTTCACCCAGAGGTGCTTTGGAAGAAAAGCCTAGTGATCTACTTGGGAAAAATCAGCCATTGAAAACCCTATGGAGCACAGTTCTACTCTGACACACACGGGGTTGTCATGAGTCAGAATCAACTCGATGGCCACTGGTTTGGTTTAAATGATATATAATGTTGTTGCTGCTATATGTTTTTGTTGAAAAGCCAGCAGTGGTCATTCTTTTGACTTCTAAGAGTGATACGAGGCATATTGGTTATCTATTGCACAACAAATTGTCCCCAAAATTTAGCAGCTTAAAACAACACACATTTTTTCATCTCATGGCTTTTGGGTCAGGAATCTGGGCATGGCTTAACTGGGTTCTCTGCTTTAGGGTCTCTCACAGACTGTAACTAAGGTGTTGGCTGGGGCTAGGGTCTCATCTCAAGACCTGATTAGGGAAGGATTCACTTCTAAGCTCACTCATGTGGTTGTTGGCAGGATTTTGTTCCTCGCAGGCTGTTGAACCAAGAGCCTCAGTTCCTCACTGACTATTGGTCAGAGGTCACTCTCAGTTCCTTGCCACACGGGCATCTCCAACATGGCAGCTTGCTTCATCAAAGCCAGCAAGAGAGACAGAGTCTGCTAGCAAGATGGAAGTTACAGTCAATCTAATCACAGAAGTAAAATCCTGTCACTTTCGCCATATTCTATTCCTTAAAAGCAGGTCACTAGGTCCAGCCTACACTCAAGGGAAGGGGATTACACGAGGACATAAATACCAGGAGGCAGAGATCCTTCAGGACCATCTTAGAAGTCGGCCTACCATACCAAGAAAAATAATAAACTCAAGAGTCAAAGATAAACTGCTAAATGGCTTTGGGGTATAAAATTAAAATTCAAAGTGAATTGTGAAAGTAAGTATAGACTATTGGGGAAAGATATTCCTATGTGTTTGGAGGTGTTATTGTCTCAACAATACTAAAAGGATCATTTCCTTTGATAAGTGTTTAATTTGCTTAAGTTCATTTTATAATAAGGAGATTTGAATCATTATCATACCCATTTTACAGATGAGAAAACTGGCTCAGAGAAGTTAAATAACTTGCCCCCCAGGTTTAGCAAGTTAGTGTGATTTTCTGGCACTAATCAAAAAAACCAGAAAATAACAAATGTTGGAGAGGTGGTGGGGAGATTGGAATTCATATACACTGCTGGTGGGAATGCAAAATGATACAACCATTTTGGAAAATGATATGGCGGTTCCTTAGAAAGCTAGAAATAGAAATACTATACGATCCAGCAATCCCACTCCTAGGAATATATCCTAGAGAAATAAGAGTCGTCACTCGAATAGACATATGCACAGCCATGTTCATTGCAGCATTATTCACAATAGCAAAAAGATGGAAACAACTTAAGTGCCCATCAACAGATGAATGGACTAACAAACTGTGGTACATACACACAATGGAATACTATGCAATGATAAAGAATAATGACGAATCTGCAAAACATCTCACAATATGGATGAATCTGGAGGACTTTATGCTGAGTGAAATAAGTCAATCACAAAAGGACAAATACTTATGAGACCACTGTTATAAAGAAACAAGAAAAGGTTTACACACAGGAAAAAACAAAAAACAAAACAAAATTCTTTAATGGTTACCAGAGATGGGAGGAAAACTTATCAAATAAATAGAAGACATATGTTAATACTGGTGAAAGAAATGGTAATACGCAATATAGAGGAAGTCAGCAAAACATGACCAAGGTATGGAAGGGCACTGAGAGGAACACACACCAAAAAAAAAACTGGTGATTTGGTCCAGTGTGGTGGTCATGTTTTGGTTTTGTTCAATACCTTACTTTCAACTAAGCACACATATATCCTGTCTTCACCTTCCATACTGATAATTCTTGCCATTAAAAAAGCATCCCCTCCAACATCTAGGTCAACTGGCATAACAAAGCTTATTAAGAAAATGTTCTGCATCTACTTTGGTGAGTGGCATCTGGGGTCTTAAAGGCTTGCAAGCGGCCATCTAAGATGCATCACTAGGTTCCATCCCCACTCAGAGCAAAGGGGAATGAAGAACACCAAAGATACAAGGAAAATATTAGCCCAAGAGAGAGAAAGGGCCACATAAACCAGAGACTTCATCAGCCTGAGACCAGAAGAACTAGATGGTGCCTGACTACCACCAATGACCGCCCAGACAGGGAACACAGCAGAGAGTCCCGGATGGAGCAGGAGAAAGGTGGGGTGCAGAATTCCAGTTCTAGTAAGAAGACCAAACTTAATGGTCTGACTGAGACTGGAGAAACCCCGGAAAGCATGGCCCCTGGATTCTCTATCAGCCCAGAACTAAAACAATTTCTGAGGCCAACTCTTCAGACAGGGATTGGACTGGACTGTGGGACATAAAGTGATACTTTGCGAGGAGTGTGCCTCTTAGCTCAAGTAGCTACAAGAGACTAAATGGGCAGCTTCTGTCCGGAGGTGAGATGGGAAGGCAGAAAGAGTTAGGAGCTGGTTGAATGGACATGGGGTATCAGGGGTGGAAAGGAGGAGTGTGCTGTCGCAGTATGGGGAGAGCAATTAGAGTCACATAACAATGTATGCATAAATTTTTGTATGGGAAAAAACGCATCCCCTCCAAAAGTGGTAGTAGTTATTATTTAGAAATTTAATACTGATTATTTGTAACTGATAGCAAAACAGCTCTTTTTAAAAAATCAGTAGTTCATATTTTGTTTGTTTTCTGTGGTCTTCAGGTGCTACGTGGTGTTTTGCTGATGTTTTTCTGAAAGTAAAAATACTAGCTAGGATTTATTGGTTGTACCCTGCTTGTCCATGCCAGCAATCTTTACCAGTGTGCAGAAAGCTAGATTTTCAGCTGCTCTTCTGTTTCATTTTTGCTCCAGATCTAAGGTGCTAAAACTAATTCACTTTCCTTGACATTCGAAATGAGCTTCCACTCCCCTTACTAGCCTGAATTAAAGAGAGACTGGTGAAGAAGAGGAAGCACTGATTGGAAGTTTCCAGAATTAAAAAAAAAAAAAAGTTATAGTCCGCTATCAACAGAAAGAAATCTCATTAAGGGATTTTTTTTTTCCAACTTGATCCAAGAAGATGGCTGTTGTTGGTAGGCAAATGGAAGGCATACTTTTTAACCTCGCATGGCACAAATTTCCACAGATGTAGTGAATCCTAAATAGCAGCTTTCAGGACATGGCTATGTTACTCCAGTATGCAGTTCTCTGGTTCAAGTTATTTTATTGAGATTCACTACTTGAGTAGTGGATAGTACCCTGAAGCGGGGAGACTAGAGTGGCTTGTGAAGTAAAGAAGAAATGATCACAGGCAGCAGGGACATGTGGCAACATGTTTCCACTTAAGGCCAAGGAACTAATTGGAGAAAATTTTGCAAAACTAAGATGCCTAGGTCCTTCTCCAAATCTACTGAATCAGAATGTCCTAGTTGTGATAACAGAGCACAGGGAAACAGTCCTGGGCCTCTGTAAATGGTGATAATAGTAGTACTAACTTAACCAAATAGGGAGTCCCTGGGTGGTGCAAACAGTTCATGCACTTGGCTGCTAAATAAAAGGTTGGAAATCTGAGTCTACCCAGAGGCAACTCAGAAGAAAGGCCTGGCTATCTACTTGGTAAAAACCATCCACTGAAAACCACATGGAGCACAGTTCTACTCTGACACACATGGGGTCACCATGAGTCAGGACTGACTCAAAAGCAAATGGGGCAGTTGTGAGGATTAAATGAGATAATACATGTAAAATGTTTAGCATAGTGCCTTCCACACATAGCAAAGGCTCAATAAATATTAGCTGAAATGCTTATTATTATCATACAAGCCCTGTTATCACAATATCTTCAGTATCTCCCTTTGATCCATTTGCTAACCAGTGCTCTGCTGTATGGCTCAAATTGTTGAATCTTTTTCCTCAAGCTTGCCCATTTTATGGTACTGCTTCCTTGGTGGAAAAAAAAAGCTTGTTCTCTGCTGAAAACCCGACAGGATCCAAGCACACAGTTCTGCCTGCCTTACTCAGCTTCCCCATCTTGTCCATGCCCTAGAGAACACAACCATGAGGCTGCTTGGAAAATTGGATCTGGAAAGAAATTCTCTCTTTCAATATGCAAATTATTCAACGGCGGGGGTGGCAGGCAGAAGAGGCCATGAAATTGTCTTTTGAAGGCAAAAGGGTCTTCTTGGTTTTGAAATAGCAATACGTGTCAACTTCTATAAATAGTTAATTATAACAATAATAATAGCTAACATTTACTGAATTCTTTACTATGTGCCAGGTATTGTACTACATGCTTTACATCAACTATCCCGTTCAATACTCAGTATCATCCTATAAGGCAAGTAGTATTATTATCCTCCATGCTATAGATGAGAAGATTGAGGCTCAGGAAGCCAAAACGACTTGCCGGAAATCACCCAGCTATTAACTGACAGAACTGGGATAAAATTCACGTCTGTCTGACTCCAAAATTTATATAGTTAACCGCTCAATCCCTAATTTCAAAACCAAAGGAGAAATCTAATTTGACTTTTCTCTAATTGTATTTGTTTGTATATGTATGTGTTTTGGGAGGTTTATTTGGGGAGGGCGGGGGGAGTCTACTTGGCCACAGGAAGCAAATATTGTGAATTAGTTGAATTTTGAAAGAAGACTACTTTCTTGAAGATCTCCAATAGTAGCTTTCTGGCCAGGCTGACTGATGTGACAAAGTCAAGATCATAAATAAGTGCATTAGAACTGTATTCCTTTCATCAAGTATTTTTGAGAAGAAGTAATTTGTCCTTCCAAAGTTAACATCTGTAGAGATTACCCAGTGTCCAATGCACTTCTCAGGGGTGGAATTCCACTCTTTGTATCATCCTCAAAGCACATATTTCTACCTTGATAGCATCACAGATTCAAGAAATAGCCAGATCTTTTAGCCCAGATGGCTACCTATAGATACAACCAAAAACCGAATCCACTGCCATTGAGTCAATTCCAACTCATAATGACACTATGGGACACAGTAGAACTGCCCCATAGGGTTTCCAAGGCTGTAATCTTTACGGAAGCAGACTGCCACATCTTTCTCCCACTAGAGGGGCTGGTGGGTTCAAACTGCTGACCTTACAGTTAGCAGGGGCTCCTTCCATATAGATCAGTGATTCTGAAATCCTATGCCCTGCTCAGAGATCCCCTGCCATCTCCCCTCCTTTTCAGTAAATAGCTTGAAAATGCTTCCCAAAAGCTTTTTTAGTCCCAAGAAATGCAAAGCCTTCTTGCCCACCATCTATTATCAAATTGCTATCAGAGACAAGAGGCCCTTGTTAGCACGTGTCACTGCTTTTGGAGGGAAATGCAGGAACCTAAAATCTGTCCCTTTGCAGCCCATGAACCATGCAGCCCAAGGCTCTGTTTGTGGTGGGGAACCACAGATATGGCCTCTCTGAGAGATAGGAAAGAGGCAAGGAGAGTTCTCAGGAGTATAGAAATGCCTCCCTTTCAATTTGCTACCACCTATCCTTCAGGTAGCTCAGCTATCAGAGCTTGGGGAGGAGGGGTAGCAGGTGGGTTGGGTACGAAAGAACTAAGTTTCCCATTAGAGTCAAACAAACAAGAAGCCATGCCTATCGCAAGCTCTCTCCCCATCTTGGCCTCTCTCACTCTACAACTTTGTTTTTCACCCTTTTTAATGTCTTTCTGTGTGTACCTACCCCACACACACATCCTACTCCACAACTTCTGTCCCTGGTTTCACTTTGCCAATTTGACCTCCAATAAACCAATGCAGCTGCAAAAAAATACCACAGATATGGGTTTGAGGCTTACAGAATCACTTGCATTTCTTTGTAACTACACACACACTCACACACACACATACATGAACACCCCTCCTATAGGCACACCTTACTTTTCACCAAAGGATGCTCTTGAAAAGTCAGTAAAAAAATATCAAAATTTTATAGATGAAAGCCAATTTAAATTCTAATTCATATGAGTCTCCTAAATCATTTTCATAGGTACAGTCATTTATTACAATAAATATAATTTGCACTGATAGTAGGCACAACAGCAAATAAAATGTGTAATAATATTTTGCAAACTATAAAAAATTAACAAATGTTAGTTATCATCCTTCTTCACTAAGCAATTGAGGTGATGATAGGTGCAATTTAAAGGGCCCTATTGTAAATCATTTTTATAATCCTCCCTTAATGTGAACATGTATACAAATAAATGGATTAGGATACATTGGTTATCAAGTCTTCTTATATTAGAATAAACCTACTTACATAATACTTCAATTGCTCTTCATTTCTATTATATCCAAATCGTTGTCATTGTTAGGTATCGTCAAGTCAATTCCGACTCATTGTGACCTCATGTGACAGAGTAGAACTGCCCCATCAGGTTTTCTAAGGCTGTAATCTTTACAGGAGCAGATTGCCAGGTCTTTTTCCCATGCAGCTGTTTGGTGGGTTCGAACTACCAACCTTTCGGTTAGCAGCTGAGCACTTAACCATTGAGACAGCAGGGCTCTTTATACCCAAACTAGATTATAAATTTTTGAAAGAAATGATGTGTGTGGCATTAGAAGACAGAGCATTGAATGAGAAAGTATTTTAATTCCCTCTCTGTCATTAACTGGCTGCTTTTCATTGCTTTAACTCCCTCATATGTGTTAAAAAAAAAAAAAGTGGTCATAATATCCATCCTGCCTATTTAAAAGGGAAAATAAAACAATTTATGCAAAGACAAAGCTTTAGGAAGCACAAGGCAGTGTGACTGACAGAATCCTTAGATGAACCCCAAGATCCAGGCCCCTGGTGTACAAAAACCTTCTCCCCATTATTTGATCAAACACAAATCTAGGTGCTGCTGTAAAGGAATTTTGCAGATGGTAATTAAGGTCCATAATCAGTTGACCTTAGATGGAGAGAGAATCTAATGAGTATACGCTACCACATGAGCCCTATAAATCCAAGAGTGAAAACACAAGGACTCAGCACACTGTTGCCGGCTTGAAAATGAGGGGGCCATGTGGCAAGAAGTGTGGGTGGCCTCTAGGAGCTGAGAGAGACCCCCAGCTGACAGCCAGCAAGGAAACAGGGACTTCAGTCCTACAACAGCAAGGAATTGAATTCTGCCAACAATCTAAATTGAGCTTGGAAGCAGCTTTTTCCCTAGAGCCTCCAGATGAGAACTCAGCCTAACACTGGTTTCAGCCTTGTGAAATTCTAAGCAAAGAAACAAGCTGAGCCACAATGTACCCAGACTTCTGACCTAAAGAACTGTGAGCTAATAAATGGGAATTGTTTTATGCTTCTAAGTTAGTGGTAATTTGTTATGCAGCAATAGAAAACTAATATAAGCAACATACAGCTACCTAGCATTATTTTTTCTATCATCTGTAGATAGAGCGAAACACATTGAACTTGGAGTTAGAAGATTTAGAATTAAATCCTGTGTAACAGGATATATCACTTAACCACTCTGGTCCTTATTTTCCTCATTTGTAACACAGGGATAATAATCCATACCTCCCAGAATTCTGTGAGGATTAAGAGATAACATGAAAACCTGCTAACATCATGCCTGGTATATAGTAGGTACTCTACCAATTTTTTCAACATTTCATAAACATATATTCATTCAGCAAAAGTTTATTGTACTCAGCTCTGACAGGGTTCACAATAGAGGGTCCCAGACAGAGCAGGAGAAAAATGTAGAACAAAATTCAAATTCACAAAAAAAGACCAGACTTACTGGTCTGACAGAGAATGGAGGAAAACTCGAGACTATGGCCCCTGGACACCTTCTAACTCAGAACTGAAGCCACTCCCAAACTCCACCTTTCAGCCAAAGATTAGACAGGCCTATAAAACAAACAATAACACATATGAGGAACGTGCTTCTTAGTTCAATCAAGTTTATGAGACCAAATGGGCAACATCTGCCCAAAAGCAAAGACAAGAAAGCAGGAAGGGACAGGAAAACTGGACGAATAGACGTGGAGAACCTGGGGTGGAAAGGGAAAGGGGGAGAGTGCTGATACAATGTGGTGATTGCAACCAGTGTCACAAAAGAATTTGTGTATAAATTTTTTAATGAGAAACTAATTTGCACTGTAAACTTTCACCTAAAGCACAATAAAATTTTTTTAAAAATTACTGTACCCACTGTGATAGGTATGTACTTATGTATTTATGTATGTACTTATGTATGTACTTATGTACTATGTACTTATGATACAAAGCCAGTTAAGACATGGTCCATGCGCTCAAAGCGTTTAAAGCATAATAACAGAAGCATATGAGTAAACCAGCAATTTCTATGCAGAACGATGGCCATTGTGATAGAAGGCCGCAGATGGTATTCTGAAAGCAGAGGAAAGGAACAACTTAATCAGACTGGGGGCTTCTCAGAGGAGACGATGCTTGACTTGCAGTTTAAAGCGCTGGTTTTCAAACTTGGATGTACCATGTAATCACCTAGGGAGCTTTAAGAAATACCAATGCCCACTGCCCACCCCACCCCCCACAAACCAAGAGATTCTGATTTAATTGGTGTGGCTGGGCAGGAAAAGCCTCTGAAGAGGCAGCATGTGCAAAAGAACCAAGATGTGAAACTGCATCCATCAGGAAACTACAAACAGTTCCCTAAGACATGCATAAAGGGGGTGGGTGCAAGAAGTGGTGGGAGATTATACTTAAAGAGGAGCCAGATCATGCAGGCCTCTTTATGTGAAGGTGAGGAGTTTGAAATTTATAGAGAGGCAATGAGGAGCCATTGAAAGATATAGAGATGCATGCTCAGATGTACATTTCTAAAAGATCTCCCGGCTGCCATGTGGAGGACAGACGATTGCCAAGATATCAGACTAGAGTTAGGGAGACCAGGTGAGAAGTGTTCTAGTAAACCAGGTGAGAAGTAGGAGTCATATCTAAGTCAGTGCACACCAGATGGACACTGAGTCTAAGGGATAGATTCAAAAGATATTAATGCAGTAGAACCAAAAAGACTTGGCGACTAACTGGATGTCCAAGATGCAGGAGGGGAGTCACATGTGTATATGTGTGTAGGAGTGTGGATGTCCAGGTTGAGCCTAGACTAGGATATAAATATATCTAGGTATATCTAATAAACCAGTTTCCTAATAGCCAGCATCTGTTTCCTGGAGTCTTATGTTAAGAAGTGTGAGTTATTGCTGTTAATGTGACCTCATTTGTATATGAAGACAGACATCTGGGAAAACATGGGATATTAGGTGACTCCAAGGTTTTCAGCTTAGGGAACTGAATGGATACATTTCAGTGAGAGCCTCACTAGAAATTGCTCAAATTGATAATAATAGAAATCCAAGACTCTGAACACAGGAAGGGTTGGACCTCATTGAGACTGGAGCCACAGTGTGGTTTTGGGTCCTAGATAGCTCTGGAGTCCTCAATAGCAGGAATTCCAGGACCCACATACTAGTCTCTTCTCCATTATTAACCCAACTCAGCTCTACTCTTCAAGTGTGATTCTTCCTTTGTGGACGCAAGATGATATTGACATATTAGCCAAAATGGTTCCCATCCCATTTCCTTACCTCTTCTCATCCCCACCATCCATACTAGAGGATTTCTTGAGCCACAGAAAGGATGAATCAGAAGAGAAGCAAAAGAATTACACACTAATGGGAATTCCAGTGCTTTACCCACCTGAACCAATTCCTTGGGGACAGCTGTAGAACCTAACAGATATATTTCGGGGTTCAAAAGTAAACAGGACCTGTGCCTAACTTCTTGGGTGGAGCCCAGACCGGTAGAAAGTCCTACAGAGTATTCTCCCACCCAACATGTAAAAGGAGCACTAGAGATGGTTGTGTGATATATCTATGCAAACATGCCTGAGATCCTCATGGAACTTCCCCTTTGTACCCAGAGGAACAAAGGAATAGCTGAGAGACACTGAACCTGGAGAGACTTGGTGACCAGGACAAGAAGGACCCAACAGTGAATGGATACCAGAGTAGAAACAGGACACACCTCAAACATAGATGCCATCTGTAGCTGGGATGGAAGGGGTTGGTACTCTGAATTCACTAAGAAAAATTCTGAATTGACTCAGATTGCTAAAAAAAAATGACAGAAATTAAGTTTCTGCCAACTGGTCAGATGGAAGCCGAAAACAGATATAGGAAAAACATAAGTTATACTTCCACCACATGTGAATAATATGGACTGAGATTCATACCTGCTACATTTGCTTCCAGTTTAGGCTCTTCGTGAAGGAAGGAATCTGATTGCCCCAGCTCGTGTTTCATGCTAGGCCATCGGCTCACTAGCCAGTTAGGAGATAACCATCCTTGAAAGGTCAGATATTCATCCCTGGTCTTATAGGGAGGAAAAGCCAGTCTAAAGCTTATTAGTAAAGGTGAGTTGGATACTTTAAGAAACCTCAGCAGCTTATCACAAAATGGTTTCAGGGTTTATTTCTCACTTATGACACAGTCTAATGTGGATAGTAGGGTGGGGTAAGGAGGTGGGTTTTGCTCCATGCAGTAATTAGCTTACCTGAGCTGTTTCCACTATGTGGCTCTGTCATCTTTTAGGGCCTCCACTAGATTCTCTTCATCCCAGAGATAACGAGAGAAAGTGAGTAAGTACATGGAGGGTTATAAAGGACATTTTTATATGCTAGGCTTAGAAGTGGCACTCATCTTTTCAGCTCACATTCCATTGGTGAGAACTGTGACATGGCCCCATCTAGAAGCAAGGCGGCAGGGAAATGTAGTCTGATGGTGTGATATTAGTGAGCCCTAGCAGTCTCACGCGTCTGTCAGTTTGTCATACTGTGATGGCTTGCGTGTTGCTGTGTACTGGAAGCTTTGCCAACTGTATTTCAAATACCAGCAGGGTCACCCTTGGTGGACAGGTTTCAGCTGAGCTTCCAGACTAAGACAGACTGGGAAGAAGGACGTGGCAGTCTACTTCTGAAAAAATTGGCCAGTGAAAACCTTATGAATAGCAGCGCAACATTGTCTGATATAGTGCCGGAAGATGAGCCCTTCAGGTTGGAAAGCACTCAAAATATCACCAGGGAACAACTGCCTCCTCAAAGTAGAGTTGACCTTAATGACATGAATGGAGTCAAGTTTTCGGGACCTTCATTTGCTGATGTGACACAACTCGAAATGAGAAGGAACAGCTGCAAACATCCATTAATAATTGGAACGTGGAATGTACGAAGTATGAATCTAGGAAAATTGGAAGTCATCAAAAATGAAATGCATAAACATCAGTATCCTAGACATTAGTCAGCTGAAATGGACTGGTATTGGCCATTCTGAATGAAACAATCATATGGTCTACTATGCCGGGAATGACAAATTGAAGAGGAATGGCGTTGCATTTATCATCAAAAAGAACATTTCAAGATCTATCCTGAAGTACAACGCGGCAGTGATAGGATAACATCCATACACCTACAAGGAAGACCAGTTAATGCGACTATTATTCAAATTTATGCACCAACCACTAAGGCCAAACATGAAGAAACTGAAGATTTTTACCAACTTCTACAGTCTGAAATTGATCAAACATGCAATCAAGATGCATTGATACTACTGGCAATTGGATGCGAGAGTTGGAAACAGAGAAGAAGGACTGGTAGTTGGAAAACATAGCCTTGGTGATAAAAATAATGCCAAAGATCGCATGATAGAATTTTGCAAGACCAACAAATTTTTCATTGCAAATACCTTTTTTCACCAACATAAATGGTGAATATATACATGGACCTCGCCAGATGGAATACACAGGAATCAAACTGACTACATCTGTGGAAAGAGACAATGGAAAAGCTCAGCATCATCAGTCAGAACAAGGCCAGGGGCCAACTGTGGAACAGACTATCAATTGCTCATATGCAAGTTCAAGTTGAAGTTGAAGAAAATTACAAGTCCACGAGAGCCAAAGTACGATCTTGAGTATATCCCACCTGAATTTGGAGACCATCTCAAGAATAGATTTGACTCATAGAACATTAATGACCGAAGACCAGAGGAGTTGTGGAATGACATCAAGGACACCATACATGAAGAATACAAGAGGTCATTAAAAAGACAGAAAAGTAAGAAAAGACCAAAATGGATGTCAGAAGAGACTCTGAAACTTGCTCTTGAATGTTGAGTATCTTCAGAAAAAGGAAGAAATGATGAAGTAAAAGAGCTGAACAGAAAATTTGAAAGGGCAGCTCGAGAAGACAAAGTAAAGTATTATAATGACATGTGCAAAGAGCTGGAGTTAGAAAACCAAAAGGGAAGAACATACTCGGCATTTCTCAAGCTGAAAGAACTGAAGAAAAAATTCAAGCCTCGAGTTGCAATATTGAAGGATTCTATGGGGAAAATATTAAATGATGCAGGAAGCATCAAAAGAAGATGGAAGGAATACACAGAGTCACTGTACTAAAAAGAATTGGTCAACGTTCAACCATTTCAGGAGGTAGCATATGATCAAGAACCAATGGTACTGAAGGAAGAGGTCCAAGCTGCACTGAAGGCACTGGCAAAAAACAAGCCTCCAGGAACTGACAGAATACCAACTGAGATGTTTCAACAAATACATGCAGCACTGGAAGCGCTCACTCATCTATGCCAAGAAATTTGGAAGACAGCTACCTGACCTACCGATTGGAAGAGATCCATATTTGTACCTATTCCAAAGAAAGGTGATCCAACAGAATGCAGAAATTATTGAACAATATCATTAATATCACACACAAGTAAAATTTTGCTGAAGATCATTCAAAAGCAGTTGCAGCAGTACATGAACAGGGAACTGCCAGAAATTCAAGCCAGATTCAGAAGAGGACATGGAACGAGGGATATCATTGCTCATGTCAGATGGATCATGGCTGAAAGCAGAGACTACCAGAAAGATGTTTACCTGTGTTTTACTGACTATGCAAAGGTATTTGTCTGTGTGGATCATAATTAATTATGGATAACATCGCGAAGATTGGGAATTCCAGAACACTTAATTGTGCTCATGAGGAACCTGTACTTAGACCAAGAGGCAGTCGTTCAAACAGAACGAGGGGATACTGTGTGGTTTAAAGTCAGGAAAGATGTGTGTCAGGATTGTATCCTTTCATCATACTTATTCAGTCTGTATGCTGAGCAAATATACCGAGAAGCTGGACTATATGAAGAAGAATGGGGCATCAGAATTGGAGGAAGACTCATCAACAACCTGCGTTACGCAGATGACACAACCTTGCTTGCTGAAAGTGAAGAGGACTTGAAGCACGAAAGATCAAAGACAACAGCGTTCAGTATGAATTACACTTCAACATAAAGAAAATAAAAATCCTCACAACTGGACCCAAAAGCAACATCATGATAAACGGAGAAAAGACTGAAGTTGTCAAGGATTTCATTTTACGTGGATCCACAATCAACACCCATGGAAGCAGCAGTCAAGAAATCAAAAGATGCATGAAGAGTGTGCTTCTTAGCTCAATAAGATACATGAGACTACATGGGTAGCTTCTATCCAGAGGTGAGATGGGAAGGCAGAGAGGGTTAGGAGCTGGTTGAATGGACATGGGAAATCAGGGGTGGAAAGGAGGAGTGTGCTGTCACAGTACAGGGAGAGCAATTAGGGTCACATAAAAATGTGTGTATAAATTTTTGTATGAGAGACTAACTTGAACTGTAAACATTCACTTAAACTACAACAATAAAAGAATATATATATATGAATATAAGAATATATATATATATGCATTACATTGGGCACATCTGCTGCAAAAGACCTCTTTAAAGTGTTAAAAAGCAAAAATGTCACTTTGAGGCTTAAGGTGTGCCTGACCCAAGACATGGTGTTTTCAATCGCCTCATATGCATGCGAAAGCTGGACAATGAATAAGGAAGACTGAAGAAGAATTGACCCTTTGAATAATGGTGTTGGTGAAGAACTTTGAGTATACCATGGACTGCCAGAAGAACAAACAAATCTATCTTGGAAGAAGTGCAGCCAGAATGCTCCTTAGAAGCAAGAATGGTGAGACTCTGTCTCACATATTTTGGACATGTTATCAGGAGGGACCAGTCCCTGGAGTAGGACATCATGCTTGGTAGAGGGTCAGCAAAAAAGAGGAAGACCCTCAACGAGATGGATTGACACAGTGGCTGCAACAATGGGCTCCAGCATAGCAACAATTGTGAGGATGGTGCAGGACCGGGCAGTGTTTCATTCTGTTGTACGTAGGGTCACTATAAGTCGGAACCAACTCCATGGCATCTAAGAACAGCAACAACAACAGTCTCAACCACAGAGCTGAGAACTGATAAAGGGCCAAGCTAAGATGGCAGTAGTTACTGTCTTTTCTCCCTCTCCAAAAGGTTTGCTATGATGCTTTTCACTAAATAGACACATAATGAGCAAAACCTGTAGTAATAAGAAGTGCCCCAAAGTAGCATCTGTTTTTAGAGCAGAAGTCACCAGAATGAATAGCTAATGCTATGGAGAAGACAGGAAGAACTGAAGCTCCTCACACTAAAAGCTGCCTAACTAGAGGTTTCAGACAAAAGAAAATAAGCTTGAGAAAGTCACTTTGAAAGCTGTAATTATGTATACTGATTATAGCCATAATGAGCCATAAAGCTTGAAATTTCACAGTGTGTCAGAGCCTCCAGGTATGGAACATTCTTGAATCTAATTTTTATTCTAACCAAAAAGTAAGAAGCCAACTGCCAGCAAGCCAACTGAAACACCTACTCAGTCCCCTGCTCTTAAGGGAATACAGACAGAAACATTCAAGAAAGAACCACCTTGCTAGGCCCTCCACTTGCAATAACGGGGCTCTGCCTGGAGGGGCCCCTGGGGCTCTGACTGATGTTATGGACATTAGTGCCTCTAAATACTGGATTTTTCTTAGTCTTGCTGGGTCCCATGATCACCATAGAAGTCCCCTGGCTAGGAGGACCCCAGCTGTTCAGGCCCAAGCTTCTCCCATAGCAGTTTTTTAAATTTTTATTTATTTTGTTGCTGTTGTTGAGAATATACACAGCAAAGCATACACCAGTTCTACAGTTTCTACATGTACAAGTCAGTGACATTGATTACATTCTTCAAGTTGTGCAACCACTCTCACCCTCCTTTCCTGAGTTGTTTCTATACCCTTAACATAAACTAATTTTTCGAGTTGTTGTAGTCAATTTGATCCCATATAAATAGTTCTTAAAAGAGCATAATGCTCAAGGCAGACTTTTTTTTACTAGTTAAGCTAAAGTATTGTTTGGTTTTAAGAAGACTTCACGGGGATATTTTTAGTTTAAGGTTTAAAAAATTATCTCAGGGCAATAGTTTCAGGGGTCATCCAGCCTCCATGGCTCTAAAAAGTCTGGAGTCAACAAGAATTTGAATTTCTGTTCTGCATTTTCCCCCTTTTGATCAGGATTGTTCTATAGAATCTTTGATCAAAATGTTCAGTAATGGTTGCCCGGCACCATCTAGTTCTTTGCAGTTTTTGGTGCTACGGGCCTCACTCATTTCTGCTCTAAAGCTGAGTGTGGAGCCCACTTTTAGGGCAGCTCTCTTCTCCCAAAGCCCATAGGTGCAACTGGAACCCCCAACCTGGAGGGGCCTGGGTTTGTGCTGCCAAATGCTGAGCACTGCTGCCAAATGTCAGGCCTGACATTAGTCACAGCACCAGGCATGTCGTTGGTAGCCACAAAGCCAGAGGCAGCAGCTGTGCCAGAGGTAAAAACAGTTGGGGTGCCACCAAGGCCAGTTATGTGCTAGCATGGGTACCCAGGTTGGAAGTTGTGAGTCATGAACCCTCAAAAGCTGACTGTGTGATCCTGGCCAAGGCTGGCTGACCTGGAGTAGAACTTGAGGCTGGGGCTGGAGCTGCCAGGTTTTCAAATTGGAGTGAGTTGTTAGAGGTGTGGTTCTATGATGATGCCCAGCAGGGGCCCCAAATATGGGCTGTGGGGTGGCTCCAGGGTAAAAGAGAAGGTTCAAAGTTGTGGTTGGACCACAGAACCTCAGCGTAGGTGGGCTGATGCAGTGCTGTCATGGGGTGGTAGGGCG
>NW_004444002.1:626394-635416 GCF_000243295.1 Trichechus manatus latirostris | reverse complement strand
AGATGGGAAGAAGCTCCCACTGGAGTCAGTGGAAGGCCCCAAGAGGAGAGGCCAAGTCCATGGGGATGACCACAAAGTCAGAAGCAGGATAGGAAGCCAAGCCTGCAGACATGCTGAAGCTGTGATCAGCAAGCCAGTGGCGAGATAGGTGCTAGGGTCCCTGATTGGAGGGGGCTCTGTGAGAAGGAGATAGGAGAATCCACACTCCAGGGTGTAGGTGGTTCCATTCTGCAGGTGGTGGGAGCAGTAGAAAGGGCAGAACTGGTATCTGTTGTAGCTGTGACCGAGGCCCTGGGATGCAAAGGGCCTCTTTCCTCCCCCTTCAGAGGGGCCACCAAGTGGGCTTGAACATGAAGGAGGAAGGGACTGAGCAGCAGCTGCAAGATCAGGTGAGTCAGGACCGGGCTTCTTGTTTCACTGTCCACATGTGGTGTGGGGGACGAAGCAGGAGCAGAAGGAATTGGAGGCCTATTGGACAGGTCAGTCATGTCAATGTCTGAGAGTGGGATCAAAGCAGGGGTCAGCAAAATGAAAGGGGCTGAGGACAATGAGGGCAAAGAGGTGCCTGGAAGGGGCTATGACAATGAGAAGAGGGGGCCTTTTGGGCTGGGCTTCTTACTACACAAAGGAGCTATAGGGGTGGCCATTCCTGAATATTCCAGAATGGCCACTGGGTCTAGGGAGTCCTGCTTCTCACGTCTCTTCAGCTGTGGATTAATGTTAGGGCTGGAGGGGCAGCTAGTGGAGGAGTAGTCCCTGCAGCAGACAGGGGGAAGGATCAGACACTTGTGAGTCCTCATGCTTTTTCCCCAGGGGTACTGTGGAGGCCTGCTCAGATCCTGCTGGGGTGGGGGCGTGGTGACAGGAGGCAGGCTGGGAGAGACATACTTACCCAGCCAGCCATCCCACTCCTAGGTATCGACCCAAGAGAAATGAATACTTTTATTCACACAAAAACCTGCATGTGAATATATATACATACACAAACCTACATATATATGTACATATGTGTGTGTGTGTGTGTGTGTGTGTGTGTGTGTAATGTATAAACCAAAAAAATCAAACTTGTTGCCGTCGAGTCAATTCTGACTCATAGCGACCCTGTAGGGCAGAGTAGAATTGCCCCATAGGGTTTCCAAGGAGCGGTTGATGGATTCAAGCTGCCAACCTTTTGGTTAGCAGCCGAGCTCTTAACCACTGAATCACCAGGGCTCCATGTAACATATGTAGGTATGTATATGTATGTATACATATATATACACACAAATACAAGTGTACACACACATATATGTTTATATTTATGTGTTTAGCTACTTTATTCATATCTGCTAGATGGAAGACTACTCAGGTTATCCATTTTCTCTTGAGTGGGTTTGGAATTGTTTTTTTACTGGTTGCTCTGGGGATAACAAATATATATACTCAACATTTCATAGTCTGATTAGACTTAATATTTTACCAATTCTAGTAAAATGTAGAAGCCTTACGGTCATATAGATCCCTTTGCCTGCCAATCTTTGTATTACAGTTGTCATATATATTACATCTACATGAACTGAACCCCACCCTCTGAGACGGTAGTATTATTTCAAAAGTCATACATATATTAAAGAATTTAAGGGGACAAAAATACGCTATCAGGTTTACCCAGATACTTAGCATTTCTGTTGCTCTTCCTAAGTTCCAAGCTTCCCTCTTGTATCATTTCCCTTCAGATTGAAGAAATCCCTTTCACAGCTTTTGAGAGCAAGTCGTCTGATGATGAATTCTTAGTTTTCTATGATTTCCCTCTGTCTTTTTGTTTGCCTTCAATTTTCAAAGATATTTTTGCCACATATAGAATCCTGGGTTGACAGTTCTTTTCCTCTCCAGCATTTTAAAATTGTTGTTCTACTCTCTTCTGGCCTCCATGACTTCTAATGAGAAAACCTCAGGCTTTCAAATTGTTATTACCTTATATCTAACATGTAATTTTTCTCTGACTGCTTTCAAAAGTTTTCAAATTTTTTTCTTCATCTTTAGGTTATACTAGTTTAATTATAATGTGTCAGGGTGAAGTTTTCTGAGCATCTTGGACCTGCATTTCCCAAATTTAGGAAGTTTTCTGTATTTTCCCATGATTTTGTGACTAAATGTATTACTTGTATAAATAAAAATAATCATGAAGAAAAAAGAAAGAGCCACTTAAATCAAACCCCTGGCTTGCCCACAGATGCAAAACCCCAATCTTTCAAAGTACAAAATGTCTACAAAGCCTAAACCTAACCTGTTCACTGAATTTTGGTGTTTTGTTTTTAAAATTAAGTCTCAGTTTAAGAAAAATAAACCATTTCCAGAAAAAAATGCTTAAGACGTATATGTACAGGAGTTGCAAGCTGAGGAATTCATAAAATTGTTACTTTTTTCCCATTTGCCATGGATTAAAAATAAAAAAAAAACTTCAGTATTCTCTGAGAAGGAAGAAGAGAACAATTAGCAATACTATTTTGTATTCTAAAAGTGCTATTTTTATGGACAAATAGCCCCTTCCTTTAGGCTTTTAGTATTCTAATCTGAAAATCAATTTTAACACTTACGTTTTCACAGTTATATGTATAATGGTCAGCCCTTAGTTGACCAGAAAAATCCATTCTTCGAGTATTTTGGTTAAAAGAGTCTTTGCTACAAATCTTTATTAAATGAATAAATAATGACATTGAATCAACTTGACTGTACCATGTCCTTGGTTGATCTATAGATCTAAATGTCATCTCAAGCATGAATTGTCTGACATTTCTATCTCTGGATGAATACTGCTGCCAGGCATTCACTTACCCTCTCAAAGTTTTCATTCATTTCTCACAGGAAACTGCCTCTGAGTTCTAAAATGCTAAAGGGAAACTGGGAGGATTTGTATGAGCAGGCTTCTAGGGACTGCCTGAAGGTTACAATGGAGGTTATCTTCATGTTGAATGGCTTTTCTTCCAAAGCTCACTGGCCACCCACCACAAGTCCTTTTAGGACAAGAGATTAGTCTCCTCCAGATGAGGATAAGCATCCACTTTCCCATGGGTGCGACCTTGTCAAATTTTAAGGTCACAGCTAATCTTCTTCCTGTCTGCTAGAGTATTTGCTCATCAACTGAGTAAGTTATTTTTATTAGCTAAAGAGTAGACCTTTATTATAGCCTACAGAGCAAGAGCCCCCCAATAATGCCCCTACTGGACATTCTAAAAATTATATCTTCTTCCATCCAAATCTTTAGCTGTTAGCTTTCATTCATTCAGAATCTATATTAAGTCGATCTAAACTGCAAAGGAGTTTATATAGTTGCTATTTTGGAAGAAGGATTTATTAAGCAAATAAACATTATAAGAATTTAGAAGTTGGTATTCGTGGGTAATGTGTCTAGCACTTTCCAGTTTACAAAGCACTCTTCACACACATCTCATTTTATCCTCATAACCACTCTGTGAAACAGGTATTACTGTCCCTGTTTTACAGGTGAGGAAACTAGAGCTCAGAAAGGTGCGGTGACTTGGTCAAGGTCACACAAGTTGGATTGTAAATGAGGATACAGATTTCATTATTATTATTATAAACAATAATAGCATTTAACATCTATTGAGCAGTGATTAGGTAACAGGTATTATGGTAATTTTTTACATGCATTACTGCATTTAATTCATACAATCAGCCAGTACATTATTATTCCTATTTTACAGATGGAAAAGTATCTCAGAGAAATAAAGCAACTTGCCCAAGGCTATACAGCTGATATCATGCAGTATATTTAACCTACTTAAGAAAATAAACCGTATTTTAGAATTCTAAAAAATTTTTTTTGTAAATAAACAAAAATTTTAAAAAAACCCATTGTCATCGAGTCAATTCCAACTCATAGAGACCCTATAAGACAGAATAGAACTGCCCCATAAGATTTCCAAGGATTCAAACTGCCGACCTTTTAGTTAGCAGCCAAGATCTTAACCACTATCCCACCAGGGCGTCTGTAAACAAATAGATATCAAGAAATAATATCTCTTACCTACTCATTATAAGAAATTTGGGAAAAGTTTGAGTTGGCATATTCTAGTTATTCAGGAATCAAATTGACTACATCTGTGGAAAGAGACAATGGAAAAGCTCAATATCATCAGTTAGAACAAAGCCAGGGGGCCAACTGCAGAACAAACCATCAATTGCTTATATGCAAGTTCAAGTTGAAGCTGAAGAAAATTAAAACAAGTCCACAAGAACCAAAATACGACCTTGAGTACATCCCATCTAAATTTGGAGACCATCTCAAGAATAGATTTGATGCATAGAACACTAATGACCAAAGACCAGACGAGTTGTGGAATGACATTAAGGACATCATGTGTGAAGAAAGCAAAATACCATTAAAAAGACAGGAAAGAAAGAAAAGATCAAAATGGATGTCAGAAGAGACTCTGAAATTTGCTCTTGAATGTACAGTAGCCAAAGTGAATGGCAGAAATGATGAAGTAAAAGAGCTGAACAGGAGATTTCAAAGGGAGGCTCGAGAAAACAAAGTAAAGTATTACAATGAAATGTGCAAAGACCTGGAGATAGAGAACCAAAAGGAAAGAACACGCTTGGCATTTCTCAAGCTGAAAGAACTGAAGAAAAATTCAAGCCTCGAGTTGTAATTTTGAAGGAATCGAAGGCCAAAATATTGAACAACGTTTTAAGCATCAGAAGCAGATGGAAGGAATACAGAGTCACTGTACCAAAAAGAATTGGTCAGTGTTCAACCATTTTAGAAGGTAGCATATGATCAAGAAACAATGGTACTGAAGGAAGAAGTCCAAGCTGCACTGAAGGCATTAACAAAAAAATAAGGCTCTAGGAATTGCCGGAATACCAATTGTGCTGTTTCCACAAATGGATGCAATGCTGGAAGCGCTCACTCATCTATGCCAAGAAATTTGGAAGACAGTTACCTCGCCAACTGACCAGAAGAGATCCATATTTGTGCCATTCCAAAGAGGTGATCCAATAGAATGCAGAAGTTATCAAACAATATCATTAATACTACATGCAATTAAAATTTTGCTAAAGATAATTCAAAAGTGGTTGCAGCAGTACATCAACAGGGAACTGCCAGAAATTCAAACCAGATTCAGAAGAGAATGTAGAAGGAGGGCTATCATTGCTGATGTCAGATGGATCTTGGCTGAAAGCAGAGACTATCAGAAAGATGTTTACCGTAAGAAAAAAAGCAAACCTGTTGCCATCGAGTCAATTCCAACTCATAGTGACCCTATACTGTGTTTTATTGGCTATGCAAAGGCATTCGACTGTGTGGATCATAACAAATTATGGATAACATTGTGAAGAACGGGAGTTCCAGAACACTTAATTGTGCTCATGCGGAACCTGTACATAGACCAAGAGGCAGTCGTTTGAACAAAGCAAGGGGATGCTGCATGGTTTATAATCAGGAAAGATGTGTGCCAGGGGTGTATCTTTTCACCATACTTATTCAATCTGTATGCTGAACAAATATTCTGAGAATCTGGACTATATGAAGAAGAATGTGGCATCAGAATTGGTAGAAGACTCATTAACAATCTGCAATATGCAGATGACACCCCTTGCTTGCTGAAAGTAAAGAGGACTTGAAGCACTTACTGATGAAGATCAAAGACTACAGCCTTCAGTCTGGATTACACCTCAACATAAAGGAAACAAAAATCATCACAACTGGACCAATAAACAACATCATGTTGAATGGAGAAAAGATTGAAGCTGTCAAGGATTTCATTTTACTTGGATCCACAATCAATGCCCAAGGAAGCAGCAGTCAAGACATCAAATAACGTATTGCATTGGGCAAATGCGCTGCAAAAGACCTCTTTAAACTGTTGAAAAGCAAAGATGTCACTTTGAGGACTAAGGTGTGGCATGATATTTTCAATTAACTCATATGCATGCAAAAGCTGAACAATGAATAAGGAAAACTGAAGAAGAATTGATGCCTTTGAATTACGGTGTTGGCAAAGAATATTGAATATGCCATGGACTGTCAGAAGAATGAACAAATCTGTCTTGGAAGAAGTACAGCCAGAGTGTTCTTTGGAGGTGAGGATGGCGAGACTTCGTCTCATGTACTTTGGACACATTATCAGGAGGGACCAGTCCCTGGCGAAGGACATCATGCTTGGTAAAGGAGAGGGTCAGTGAAAAAGAGGAAGACCCTTGACGAAACAGATTGACACAGTGGCTATAACAATGGGCTCAAACATAGCAGCGATTGTGGGAATGGTGCAGCACCAGGCAGTGTTTTGTTCCGTTGTACATAGGGTCACCATGAGTTGAAACTGACTCGACGCCACCTAACCACAACAACAGGTAGTCTGAGTTAGCATAAGACATAAAAGTTCATTTCTTCATTCATCAACTCATATTTCTCACTCCTCCAAAATCCCCTCAATTTCATTGAATTAGTAATACTTTACTATAGTTTTCATTTTGGAGAGACGGGAAACATCCAAATGTAAAATTTGAAAAAGCATATTCAGTACTGTAATTGCTTTGATTTGCTTTTAGTCATGATGTTTAATTTCTTTTGAAATTTCAAACTATATGGAAAGGAGGGTGTGAGATTTTATACATACCAAAAAAACAGCAAAAGTTATAAATAAAAGTTGAGAATTGCTATAGTTGATTCTTCGCTCCTATGCAAACACACACACATACACACTCCCTAACCTATGGGCTTAGCGATTCCCACTAGTGCTCATAGGATGGAGTGCACACACACACACAGGCACACAAACTGGGCAAGCTATAGCAAAGTAAGATTGAGCTGCTACTAAGTGTCCACCAGCTCATCGTATTAGAAGTTATGGTGCTCCTCCTGGAGCCAACAATCTGACTGGAGAAACCAAATTCTTACACAAGAAGAGCTGAGAGACCAATTAAAGCAACAAGTGCTACCTAGCAGCCAATTATTCTGTCTATTCATCAAAATCATCTCGGAAACTTGTTCAAATGCAAGTGCCCGGATTGTATCTCCAGAGACCTGATCCAGAGAGTCTGGGCTAGGGCCTAGCTCCTGCTCAAATTCACCCTGACAGGGGCAGATCATGCTGTGGACAGAAACTAAAAGTATGGTTTCCTGATGTCTTGTTTTCAAAGCAGGGGCTAAAGACAGTCATGGCAGGTCATGAGCAAACATGGAGGGCATATTCATCCAATTTGCAGAGGAAACAAAGCTGGGAGTGATAATGACTGAAACTAACCCTCAGAGTCTATCTGTAATCCTATGATCCACAAGTAGAATTCCTTGAGTGTCACTACTTGCCTCAAGCAGGTAGTAAAAACATAATGTAACATCCATTTGTCTCTCTCTCTCTCTCTCTCTCTCTCTCTCTCTCACACACACACACACACACACACACACACACACACACACACACACACACACACACACGGTCATCCTCACAATGTATGCAAATACCCAGCTGCCAGACCTAGTCCCTAGCTTAGTGTCTGCGTCCCAGCAGAGCACTGCCTGCTACTCTGTCTGGTCACCCTTACATTACATGACAGCAAGTCCTTTCTGCTTGCAAAGCCCCCTACATACAAACTCTCTGAGGCTGCCAGACCTCCAGAGGAGCCTACTGCACATGGGAGAAGACGGAGACCAGATGTGGTGGACACAGAGATGCGCTGCCCATGTCCCCTTCAAGGAAGGACTTGCTGCCCAGCTGTGGGGAGTGACAACCTCCAGCTGTCAGCTCCTTCAGAGTCCGCCTTAGCTGCAGAGAGCTGCTCATCCCAAGTCAAGCCCTTCAGGGGCAGCCTGCAACCAATGACTGAGCAAGGCAGTGGTATAAAGGCCAAGCCATTTCATCCCTACACAGGATGACTCTGACGAACAATCCTTGCTCCAGAGCTCCTCACCAGGTTGGCCGAGGTTTTGTCTTTGTCAGGACTGCTTCCTTCTCTTTCACTTCATGGGTATTGTTGTTATTGTTGTTCGTTGCCATTGAGTTGATTCCAACTTACAGTGACCACATGTGTGCAGAGTGGAACTGCTCCATAGGGTTTTCAAGGCTGTGGCCTTTCAGAAGCAGATCAGTCACCAGGCCTGTCTTTCTAGGCGCCTCTGGGTGAGTTTGAACTGCCAAACTTTGAACTAGTGGTGGAGCACTTAACCATTTGCACCAACCAGGGACTCCTCACACATATGAACCCCTAACTAAATAGCTTGCACCTCCAACTCTGTTTCAGCATCTGCTTCCATAGAACCCAGCCTGTGACACCAGCCCAGCCCAGTTCAGTGACAGAGCCAAGTGTGCATGGAGGAGAAAAAGGCAAGTGACTTCTGGGGCCCTTGGTCAGGGCTGCCACTGCCTGGGTAGTCCCCAAGGGGCAAAAGCTTGATTCACTCTGCCTTCAAGTCTCCGGCATTGAGAACTACAGAGATTTATCAAGATCCCTAGAACTGAGGACAAATCTGATGACAGAAAGGTGGGGAGGGAGACCGTACCCCTGGGGGGAAATAGCCATCAATACAAAGGACTGGTTAAATAAATTAGGATACCCTGCTATAACGGAATGAGCCACAGCCCTTAAAAAGAAAGAGGTGAAAGTGTATTTACTGACATGAGATAATGTCCAAAATATACTGTTAACTGAAATTTAAAAAGCAAGTTTTGGAACAGCTAGTGTCATAGGACCTCATATTTAGAGTTAATACAGTGTAGTCACGTTTTAAATAAATGTGAATGATGTGAATTTTAAATGTTGTGATACAAAAATATTTTCATCTCATTTTATGTACATCTGAGATTGTGCAAATCTCCCCAAATTAAAATGTCACCAAGAATCCTGCAATTTCACACCCTTTTAGCTCAGTGGTGAAGTTACCTCCAAGGTTCACTGTTCAGCCTGGGAGTGGACAGCCCAGTAAAACCAAATGAGACTAACGAGGTACAGGAGTCCAGTGACAAGGGCCAGAAGGCAGAAGGGGACAAGGAAACTGGTGATAGGGAACCCAAGGTTGAGT
>NW_004444002.1:619997-625871 GCF_000243295.1 Trichechus manatus latirostris | reverse complement strand
AAAAAAAAAAAAAAAAAGAATCCTGCAATTTCAAAGCTGAAAGGCCCAGTGAATTGTAAGCCATGTTTACATTATTGCCACATGGTGGCACCACTTTAGCTGATAAATAGAAATTCTAGCCTTCCTTTGTCAAGTTGGGTTTCAAAGTATGCAAATTTCTAATTATGTGCAGCCTTCAGGAACACAGTCCTTGCATAAAACACAGCTGCCCTGAATACTGGTAAGCAGCATATCTGGAGGAATATATACCGAACTTAACTGTGCTTCTCTCTGGAGAGTGACAGTGGGGGGGGGAGTGTTACCTGTCCATGTTTTATACTTATAATTTAATTATTTTTATATTCAGTAGGAAAATATGTATAAAGGGAAACAATTTCTTATTTAAAAAATGCCTCTTTGGATTTTTAAGTAAAACTCCTAGTGTGTTTCAAATGCCAGACAGATGACAGACTGCAGACATGAGCAGGGCAGGAGGCGGGCCATCCTCTGGCCAGGCATCTGGTGCTCCAGATGAAAGAGAATCAAAGCCAGAGAAATGTAACTGCCTCAGCCCCACTGACCCTAGCAGTATCTCCCCCATGTCCCAGGTTTCCTCCCAGGCCCCCTAAGCACAGCAGACTGTGGCCCAGAGGGCACGCACGCAGCCACCAGACAGCACAGTCTCTCTCCAACCCCTATTGTGAGCCTGAAGATTCCATCAGCCTCAGAGGGAACAGACACCTGGAGAGGAAAAACTAAACCTGCCAGAACTGGCAAGAAGCCACAATGGAGCTCGACAACACTATGCCACTTTGTACCTCAGAGGAGGGCTCAGGAGCCAGGCTGACCACAATGCTAACGTCAGCACCTACCGTTTGAGAGCTTACCCTGTGTCAGGAATTGTACTAAGTGCTTTATACACATGATCTCATGTAGTCCTCACAGTCACCCTGAGGTGAGTGCAATTATCACACCATTTTACAAATGTGGAAACTGACACTCAGAGAGTTTAAATCACTTGCCCAAGGTCATATAATAAATGACAGATTTGAACCCAGGTCTATCCGAGGCACTGGTGCTCATGGCTTGCATCTATTGCTTGTGGGTTCAAACTTCAGCCCTGAGGCAAAGTAGAGCTGAATCCTCAATAGTTTGTCTATATTTCAGTCAATGGATGTTATTAAGTGGCTTGGTGCCTTTGGCCCAAAATCATAATAACTTGCTGAGCTAGAGATAGACCAGATACCTAAAAATACTGCCTTTCCACTTGTTCATTCATTCATGCATGCATGTATGCATGCATGCATTCAAATCTCTATCATGGTCTGCCTTGAACTACAGTTATCTGGAAACATACTAGATCAGGGTATGTGGGTGAGTCTAAGGCCAGATGTCCTAGCCCTTGTTAAATTAAAAGTCCCTGGGTGGTACAAATGGTTAAGCGTTGAGCTACTAACCCAAAGTTTGGTGGTTTGAACCCACCCAGAAGCACCTTGGAAGAAAGGCCTGGCAATCTGCTTCCAAAAAGCCACAGTTATGAAAACCCTATGAAGTGCAGTTCTACTCTGAAACACACGGGATCACCATGAGTCGGACTTGACTCAACGGCAACTGGTTTGGATTTTTGGTTTGCCAACATTTACACCTCTGGGAGGGAGCAACATGCCTCATCTGTAGTCAAGAGGCAGAGCCAAAAGTGACTCCCAGGGATGGAAGTCAAAGACGGAATACTAAAACAGGCAGCACTAGGAAACTGGAGTACGCACTAAGCCCTCAAAACGCTGAACTGAAGGCCTGCTGTGTATAAAGCACATGGCGTAGCAGAGCCCAGTGTTGTGAGCTTCCCAGCAGTGTCTATGTAAACCCCACAGACGGCAAGAGAGCAGGCATTTCTGTTGCTCTCCCTTGGCTATCTGATCTGCTAAACTAGGAGCTCTCTGAGAGCAGGAACAAGTGCCACTTCTACCTCTGCATCGCCAGTTTCTGGCACAGGGCCTGGCACAGAGCTAGGGCTCAATGAACGTTGCCTGAACCAACATTTACCCACTCTGTCACAATGACCCACTTGGTTTTCTTTTCTCCTTAGGTTTATTGTTGTCCATTCAGGAAAGATTTCTGATATATTTCCTACATGCTAGGGGAAAGAAGTGAATTCAAAAGAAATTGACATTATGATCCATGTTCTCTAGGGGTTTATATCCAGACTGGGAGACAAGATGAACCACAGGTATACAACACAGTTACATAAAAATATCAGGAAGTAGCAGCCGTCCTCAACTCCCAAATGCAAGCCTTAGGAACAATTCGTACATTCAGACAGCCACTACTATGCCACCAACTCAGCAAAAAAAATCAACCCATTACCGTTGAGTCAATTCCGACTCATAGCGACCCATAGGACAGAGTAGAACTGCCCCATAAGGTTTCCAAGGAGTAGCTGGTGGATTCGAACGGCCAGCCTTCTTGGTTAGCAGCTAAACTCTTAACCACTGCACCACCAGGGCTCCCATGCCACTCACTACCCTACTGTAATGACGAGACCATCCATCTCTACCATCGAAAATGCCCAGCTCACAGGTACTGTAGGCAATTCAGGATTGTTGGAGGATATCATAATACAGAATGCGGAGACTGATGAATCTGAGTTAAAATCCAAGCTAGGCCATTTACTAATTGTGAAACCAGGTTAGTGTCCTGCTTAAACTCTCAATATACCAGGAAAAATAGTCATAACCACTTACCATCTGGGTCCAATGGACCCTTTTTTTTAGTTTCATATTTTTAAGTCATTTTGCAAATAATTAACAGAAGTAATAATAAAAGGATAAAGAAAAACAACTTGATTAGAGAGTTTAATAAGAATTTAGACATAAAAAAACAAAATTTTATTCCATGTTTTTCTGGTTTTGAAGGTATATTTACCCGAAATGGGCAACATCCTTTGAATGCAACTAATTATTTATTAATTGTCATACAAAAACCTGGAACATATATATCTATCTCATAAATAGTGATTCCAGATTTCAAATACATCTCTAATACATCCTAGTTTGTCATTGCTCCTGTTATTTTTCATACACTTAAACTGTTCAAAATGTAATACTTTGGGAAACTTTAATGGCTCACAATTTTGTTGAAGAGAGGGTGGCCATCTTTGCTCCACAATTGCAAAACATTTTCATTTTTAAATTTCCAAACACCATTTAGAATGATCAATTAAATGAGGTCTTTTTTTTTTTTTTTTTTCATTTCTACATCATCTTTTCCTTCCAACCATCTTTGGATGCACATCTGCCTTCATGCTTTTGTCCTTCAGCATTTGTCCATTTATGAACTATACCAAATAAATTTTGGTGCAGAAACATTCTAAAAGATGAAAGAATACTATCACATGTCCTTTTAGCAAAATGGGATGGTCCAGGTTCTTGTCACAAAACATTGCCTGATGAAGTCCTTCCTGTTGAATGACTAAACTGCGTAAGAATACCACAGTTCCTTTTTGTCCTTAGAAATATATTGTTCCATTATACATTCTTGAGTTTGAAAATTTTTATCTAAAATATCACCATCTATAGACTCATTGTCTGAGATTTTACTTATATTATCAATTTCACCATCACCATTAGTCTAGCGTGTTGCTGTCTCTTTGAATTCATCTTCTGATTTGTCCAATAATTAGGAAACGTCTTCCGCTGTCAAATTTCCTCTTTGTGGAAAATTACACCTTCGGAATTTTCAACTGTGTTCAATATAATCTTTTGAAAAAAGCCTACAAAGATATACTTTCAGACTTCTTTTATAACTTTTTAAAGAGTTGTGCATTACTTTGGGCAACACAATTAAAAAAAAAAACCTAAAGGACAGTGCAATAGGGATGATTTATTTCACAACTGTGCCATCCTTCTAGGTGATTCCATCATTCTTCTGTTTTTTTTTAAATTACTTTAGTCTTTTTAGCATAAACCAGTTGCCATCAAGTTGATTCTGACTCATGGCAACCCCATGTGTATCAGACTAGAGCTGTACTCCATAAAGTTTTCAATGACTGTTTTTTCAGAAGTAGATTGCCAGGCTTTTCTTCCAAGGTGCCTCTGGGGACTCAAACCACCAATCTTTTGGTTAGTAGCTGAGCGCATTAACTGTTTGCACCATCCAGGGACTCCAATTTTTAGCATAGTTGGGAATAATTGATGAGTAATAGTGAAATGATTTCTGGGATATTGAAATAGCAAAATGTTTCAAGATATAAGAAAAATAAGATCAGGAAGATCCCATCGTGTATGTTAACTTTACTTAAGTATTCAATGGACTCAAATAAGTTGTATTCTATTTTAAAAATAAGTAAAAATTTTCTCTGTTCTTTGGAAGACCTTTAAGAAAAAATAAAAGTCATGAAATATCCATCCTTACAAGTAGTTAAAACTGTTCAAATTAGAAACTCAAAAATTAAAATTGGGCCCAATGGACCCTGGTGGCATACTGAGGGTTAAAAGGACTTCCCTAATTTGACTCCTGCTTATTCTTCTATCTACATCAGTGGACACTTCCCACTCCACCCCAACCCGCATGCATTCCATGCTTTAGCTCTGCCAAACTATTCGCAGTTCCCCCTGAATGTATCACGTTGTTTCACACTTCTGTGTCTCTGCTCATACTGTTTCCTCTGCCTGTAATGCCTTTCCTGCCCAATCGACTTGGGAACTCCTACTTTTCTTTAATTCTTAGCTCAGCTAGCACCTCCTCCAAGAAGCCTTCCTGGATTCCGTCTCCAGCTCAGCTGGGTTGTCTGTACTCTGCAGCACCTTCAGCTTACCTCTCTCATTGTTTACTAACACACTATTATATCATGCTTACTTGTCTGTCTCTCACCAGCCAGTATGTTCCTTTAACTCAGGAACGGTTTCTAATTCATACCCATAACTTCAGTGCCTGGCACATAGTGGGCCTTCAGAAAATATTTGTTCAACGAATGAATAAATGAATGCACCAGCAGGGGTTGGGCAGAAAGTTTCTATTGGAGTACACTGGAAGATAAGTCTTGACAGGGAGAATAGAGCCAAAGTGTGGAGGGCCTTGAATAAGGATTCTTACATTTATTAGAGTGTGCTACAGTTTAATAGGCTTTCAAATACTGACCTCATTTGATCTTCCAACAACCTTATGAAGCTGGCAGGGCAGATGAGGAAGTGAAGTCTCTGACCCGTCAAGTAATTTGCTTAAGGACACACTGCTAATTGGAACTGAGATTTTCTGATTCCTAATTCAGTGCTCTATTATACCAGCATATATCCAGGAGGAGGCTTTTTTTTTTTTTAATTTTTTATTGTTGTAGTTTAAATGGAAGTTTACATTTCAAGTTAGTCTCCCATACAAAAATTTATACATACATTGTTATGTGACCCTAATTCTACTCCCCATACTGTGACAACACACTCCTCTTTTCCACCTCTGATTTTCGTGTCCATTCAACCAGCTCCTAAACCTCTCTGCCTTCTCATCTCACCTCCAGACAGAAGCTGCCCATTTAGTCTCTTATATCTAGTCAAGCTAAGGAGCACACCCTTCACGAGTATCATTTTATGTCCCACAGTCCAGTCCAATCTTTGTCTGAAGAATTGGCCTCAGAAATTGTTTTAGTTCTGGGATGACAGAGAATCCGGGGACAATGCTTTCCGGGGTTCCTCCAGTCTCAGTCAGACCATTAAGTCTGGTCTTTTTACTAGAATTTGAGTCCTGCACCCCACCTTTCTCCTGCTCCATCCTGGGCTCTCTGTTGTATTCCCTGTCAGGGCGGCCATTGGTGGTAGCCAAGCACCATCTAGTTCTTCTGGTCTCAGGCTGATGAAGTCTCTGGTTTATGTGGCCCTTTCTGTCTCTTGGGCTAATACTTTCCTT
>NW_004444002.1:613105-619897 GCF_000243295.1 Trichechus manatus latirostris | reverse complement strand
CAGGCTGATGAAGTCTCTGGTTTATGTGGCCCTTTCTGTCTCTTGGGCTAATACTTTCCTTGTGTCTTTGGTGTTCTTCATTCTCCTTTACTCAAAGTGGTTGGGACCAATTGATGCATCTTAGATGGCCGCTTGCAAGCTTTTAAGACCTCAGACGCCACCCACCAAAGTACGATGCAGGACATTTTCTTAATAAACTTTGTTATGCCAATTTACCTAGATGTTCCCTGAAAGCATGGTCCCCAGATCCCTACCCCTGCTACTCTGTCCCTCAAAGTGTTTGATTGTATTCAGGAAACTTCTTAGCTTTGGTTCAGTCCAGTTGAGCTGACTTCCCCTGTAGTGTGTGCTGTCCTTCCCTTCACCTAAGATAATGCTTGTCTAATATCTAGTTAGTGAATAACCCTCACCCTCCCTCCCCACCCTCGTAACCATCAAAGAATGTTGTCTTCTGTGTTTAAACCTTTTCTCGAGTTCTTATAATAGTGGTCTTATACAATATTTGTCCTTCTGCGACTGACTAAATTCACTCCGTATAATGCCCTCCAGATTCCTCCATGTTATAAGATGTTTCACGGCTTCCTTGTTGTTCTTTATCGTTGCGTAGTATTCCATTGTGTGGATATACCATAATTTGTTGATCCATTCATCCGTTGATGGGCACCTAGGTTCTTTCCATCTTTTTGCTATTGTGAACAGTGCTGCAATGAACATGGATGTGCATATATCTATTTGTGTGATGGCTCTTATTTCTCTAGGATATATCTAGGAGGAGGCATTTAGGCTTTACCCTGTGGGCAGTGGGAGGGACACAGGAATCATTGAACAGGGAAGCAACAAGATAAAGCTATTGTTTTCAGAATCTTTAGCTAGGAGATAATAATAGAGTACTATTACTCTTTACTAAGAATAAAGTCTGAGTATGGTCGCAACAACTGCAAACCAAATGACAAATGCAACACCACACTTAATCTGATCATTTTACCCTCCAAAGTTGACCCTCCAGAGCAGCAAAGGGGTTCAAGGCTTAAAGTGCATTTTTTTTATGATGTCTTGGATCTGTTTTCAAATAATCTGGGGGTGGGAAGTGGGTAGGGGTATAGATGAAATAAGATTGGCCACGAGTGGATAATCATTGAGCTTGGTGATGGATATATGAAGATTTGTTATACACTTTCATCTACTTTTGCAAATATCTTAGTTTGGGTTCCTCCAAAGGCAGAGCCTGAAACAAAGATGTGGGTGCTGATAGTTTATTTGGGAGGTGTAACCTAGCATTTGACCTTGGCTAAATTCCCAAGGGATAAGAATCAGCATCAGCATAAAGCTGATTCTTATGAGGCATAGGTCAGACATACAAACTTTTTCACCATTTCTGACACCAGCTGCCCCCCTCTCCCCAGCACTTTCTAATTCTCTGCTGGGTTCGATAATCTGCAGCAATAGACCATACTCACAGTTATATGGTTTATTAGGGAAGTAATAGGCTACAATTTGGGATCAGGATCAACTTGGAAGTAACAGGTTAAATTCAGGAGACAAGATCAACTTCTTCAATCAGGACAGCTTCCAACCAGAATAGCTCTCAGCTCCTTCTCAGCTGTACTAGCCGACAACCTTTCTTGGCCATGCCCACAGGTAGGCTGTTCTTCTCGGCTGTGCCTGTAGGCAAGTCCTTCTCTCGGCCATACCCACAGGCAGGCCCTTCTCTCAGCCATGCACACCTCTCTCCTCTGCCTTCGGCCTCCCCAGCGTCAGCCTCTCCACTGTAAACTGGCCCAACTCACGGCCAGTGTATCAGCCCACTTGGCTGCTTCCCTCCTAGCAGCAGCTTTCTGCTATCATTGCCAGCTCTGCTGCTGGGTCCTTCTTCTGGGCCTCTCGCCACAGGCTCTGCCAGTGGGCCCCTCTAGGCCTCTGCCACTGGGCCCCTCTAGGCCTCTGCCCTGCTCGGGCAAGTGTTAGAGCTCTTTAGCTCCATCAGCAAGCCTCCTGCCCGGAGACACTCATCAGCTCTCTCTCTCTCTTTCTGTCTGTCTGTCTCTTTCTCCATGGGCCAACAAGCTCACTGGCTCGCTCGCTTCCTCCGTGGGCCAACAAGCCCACCACACGATCTGGTGCCATCTCATGCTGTCTTCAGTGTTACAGCTCATGACCTGTATTATAGCTCTTTTAGAAGGTTCCCTCTTCCTCTCTCTCTCTCCTTGCCTCTCTAAACCTCTATGGGATTGGCTGCTTGTATAAGCAAGCTCCTTGTCAATTTCAAAGCATGGCCCTCCCAGCAGGACCACAAACCAACTAATCCCCACAAGTCACTCAGTCCTATCGACTGACTTTACACACCACTATTTGCATAGTAAATTGACCAATCCCTGTGAGATGTGTAAAACAGACCGGGCAGACTGTGTAGCCCAACAGATCATATTTGACAGAATTATAAAACCAAGGCCAGAAAGGCCATATATAAGAGAAACCCATTGCACTGCAAGAGGTGATCCCAGGGAGTTGGGAGAGTGAAGCAGAGAAGGTGGAAAATCCAATATAAGAACATGTTATTGAAAAAGGTTAAAATGGCAAATGTTTTGTTATATATATTTTACCACGATAATTTTTTTTTTAAAAAAAGAATACACTATGGAGGGTCACTTCTGTAAGACTTGGGGGCTCAATTCATCCAGGATACCCTGCAAAGCATACAGAATGCTTCCCATAAGTGATTACCTGAAGTACTGGAGACAGACACAGTCATCTACTCCTATTGGATGCGGGTTGCTCAGAGAGTATATGAAAAGGCTCTGGAGCAGAAAGTAGAAAGACAAGAGGAACACACTGAATGTAAGACACTGTCAGTGCGGGGTGAGTGTGAACTTGCATGAAATTGCCCATGACAGCTGAGGCTAAAATCTGAGATGAGCCAAAGGATATGATGGGAGCACCATCTGCTGCTGTATATGTTTGAAATTTTCCATAATACAAAGTTAAACAAAAAATAAAGTGTATCTTCATCACTCTTTTCCCATCATGGAAGTGTAGCCAGAGGGAAGAAGGCCTCCTTCAGGTTGGCCTTTGGGTTTGACTATGAGAGTATGGGGGTCTTTGGGGCTGAGCCATGATTGTCTTCCTTTGGGGTTTTGGGGATGTCAAGTTCAGTTCCTCAGGCCTAGATATAAAGAGGTACAACTGCATAGTGTGATTATTCTGAGAAATGAGATAACTGCATTTGAGAAGACTGAGAGAGAAGTTGAATAGTTGGGAGTCTTTTCTTTTTTTATCCACCCCTTTGAACTCACCCAGGGATCTGTGTCTGAGGCAATTTACAAATGATGCTTTCACTGCCATCTCATTTGCCTGCTTCCCTGGCAAGGTTTCTTGAGGCTATGCACACCTTTAATGGCCCCAGCTGCTCCACACAGCTTGGAACTAAGGGATCTGCCAGGCTAGTCCACCAGCTCTGGGCCCAGAACTCTTCCTAAGGACAGAGTAGATGGCCGCTCTTATGTTACAATCTAACTTAATAGACAATTATTCCTAAGGGCTCACTCGGCCAAGTGTACACTTGGGGCCTAAGGACAACATCGATCCTGGAATGCAGAGCTGCTGCTCCCTTCAACCCAGGATGACCCTTTAACCATCTTGTTATCCCAGGCTTAAAAAGCATGTCAGGAATATCCAATCTAGCCTTTCACCAGGAATAGAGAGACATACAAAGGAAAAAGGAGCCAAAAGTCTCAAACAGGACTCTGGAGTAGGATTATGGCAAAAGGAAATGAGCCAGGGGCTCTATGAACAAAATTGGTCTTGACTAGATATTGTCTAGTACAGTAGAAAGACCATTGGTTTAGAAACAGGAAAGCCCAGATTTTGTCTCTTCCATTTAGAACTGGGAGACTTCAAGGTACAGTCTCACTAAGCCTCAGTTTTCTCTTCTGTCAAAAGAGGCTAGTTATCCCTGCCTTGCCCACCTTACAGAGTTTTGTGAACATTTAAATAAATTATTAACATAAGAGCACTTGTATTCTATTAAGTACTCTACACATGAAGAATAATTATTATGGTGATAAAGTTAACAAATATCTATACTCCATAAACAGGTCTGGTTTTGTTTGTTTGTCTGTCTTGTTCTTCAGGTTTGTCTCTTAAAATATTCTAACTTTACCTCAGATGCATAAAGATGAAGAGGAGTTTTTCTTCACCTCATTCAAGATAGCAAGGTGTAAGAATTTTAATTCAGTAGAATGGTAAAAAATAAAGAAGGGGCAAGGAATAGCTATGGATCCCCTTACATCTGAACCATTCCCACAGAGAGAGGCATTAATAATGATAATACTAATAGCTAATACTTAGCAAGTGATACTATATGTTATCTATGTGTTTTACGTATACTGACCCATTTAATCCTCACAACAACCTTACAAGACAACTACTATTATTAGCCCATTTTACAGATGAAGAAACTCAGGACAAAATAATTAAGCGACTTGCCCAAGATTACACAGCTAGTAAGTAACAGAGCTGGGATTTGAACACAGTCTGACTCCAGAGGCATAACTAAGGTATGGCAGGTAGGGCACGTGCCCTGGGCACAGCTTGAGGAGGGGCGCTAATGAGCAGTTTCTATTGGCCATTGCAGTTTCCCTTGCCAGCTGTAAGAGATCAGTCAGCAACTTAAAACTAATTGCTATAGGAGCTATTTTCCATAGATAGGCCCCTGTCTGACTCCAGAGCCTGTACCCTTAATCTCTATACTTCAACTATTGAAAAATCCTTATCCTCAACACTATGACCCTTCTACAGCCTACCCCCACCTAAAATATGGCCCTCACGAATTTTCAATTGATCCTGAAATGCGTGTTATTGAATCACTTCTTAAGCTTAGGTCACAACAGCAGGGCTCTGCTTCCAAGGACCTGTTTCCACGGGTAGGTGTTAGCTCGTACAAAACAGGTACTTATTACATGTTTGACAATTGAGGGAGGGAGTGAAAAGTGGGAGTGGGTACCTAGCACGGGAGAGAAGGCAGCTGGACTTCTATCATGACGATGAATCTACTTATCAAATTTATTGAGTTCGCACCTTGGAAAACAGAGTGGGTCCCTAGGAATTAGGACTTACCTAGTTCTGGATCCCTACAGCCACCCTCTCCTCCCAAATAGACTGTTGCCCTCATCTGCAGGCTAAGCCCCACTTAGGTTCTAGGTCTCATACTCAGCAGTGGCAGGAAGTCCAAAGGAGCCCTCTAAGAGTGCCCAAGGGTCCAGCATTACACCCTGTTGGTCCACCTAAAATCTTGGATCCAGCACTACTTTAGACTTCTGCCTTGTCCCTTAATCCATCTCTCTACTTGCTGCCCAATTCTGGGAATGGGTTGTTGCAATGCAACCTATGTCCTAACTTGGGGCCCTTAAATAATAGTAACAATAATTAAAACAAAAAATGACTGGCAGCTCCTTCTCAGCCTTCAGTGGCTTCCCATTTTGGTCAGAATGAAGTCAAATTCCTTACAATGGCCTCTAAAGCCCTCATGCTCTGCCACCTCCTACCTTGCTGACCTCTTCTCCTACTGTTCTCACCCTCATTCACTCTGCTTTAGCCACACTGGCGTCCATGCTATTCTTCTGCCTCTCCAGGCATATTCCTGATTCAGAGCCTTTATATTTGTTATGACCTTTACCTGGAACACTATCCCCACAGATTGCTTATTACTTGGGAGGGAAAAAAAATACCAATTATACAGTAGAGAAACTGAACACCTTGACCAGGTGATCAAAATGAGCATTACCAATGATGGACAGACATATATCATGTGCCTCTGAATGTGATGTCCTGAGAAGGACATAATGTAACTTATGTAGTTTTCTAACTGGAGATGCATAACCTGAATCTAACAATGAAGAAGCATCAGACAAAACCAAAATGAGGAATGTTCTTTTTTTTTAAAAAAAGACTCTATTCTTCAAAAATGTCAATGTAATAAAAGACAGAGACAGCTCTGAAACTGTGTCAGATTAAAAGACGCTAAAGAGACATGACAACTAACCTTAGACTGGATCCTGTACTGAAAGGGAAAAAATGCTATAAAGAGCAGTATTTAGTCAATTGAAAATATTGGTATACAGTCAGTAAACCAAACCAAATCCGTTGCCATTGAGTTGATTCCGACTCATGATAGAGTCAGTAGATTGGAAAAATATTGTATCCATGTTAAATTTACTGACATTGATAATTGCACTGTGGTTATATAAGAGAATACCCATACCTTAGCAAATACACACTTAAATATTAAGAGGTCATGATATACATGACTTATAAAATGATTCATGTAGGTAGGTAGGTAGAGAGAGAGATAGAGGCTAAGTAAAGAGTATATGTGTGTTCTGTGTACTGTTCTTATTCTTACAACTTTTCTACATGTTTGAAATTATTTCCAAATAAAAGGTTTTAAAGAATAAAAATAGAACAATATTTTCTCAAGGGAATACTTGCTAACTCATTCTATAAGGCCAGCATTACTCTGATACCAACGCTGGACAAAGACACCAGAAGGAAGCAAAACTACAGACCAATGTCCCTTACGAATGTTGTTGTTGTTAGGTGCCGCCGAGTCGGTTGCAACTCAAAGCAATCCTATGTACAACAGAAAGAAACGCTGCCCAGTCCTGCGCCATCCTCACAATTGTTGCTTTGTTTGAGCAGATTTTTGCAGCCACTGTGTCAAACCACCTCCTTGAGGGTCTTCCTCTTTTTTGCTGACCCTCTACTTTACCAAGCATGATGTCCTTCTCCAGGGACTGG